>NW_026707381.1:0-27795 GCF_902713425.1 Acipenser ruthenus
CAAATCTCCAAAATAGGCTTTCACTAAATTTGTTATTGTCATCGGTACACTGAAAAAATCAAATGCTGCCCAAAGTAGTTCATGTGGCACTGAACCATATGCATTAGCCAAATCCAGGAATGTCACATGGAGCTCCTTCCTCTCCTTTTTAGCTGATTGAATTTGTTGCCAGATCACATTGATGTGTTCTAAGCAACCTGGGAAACCTGGAATGCCCGCTTTTTGTATTGAAGTGTCAATGAAGCAGTTCTTTAATAGGTAAGCTGACAATCTCTGAGCAATAATGCTGAAGAAAATCTTGCCTTCTACGTTTAATAGGGAAATGGGACGAAACTGACTGATGCTTGTAGAATCTTTTTCTTTAGGTATAAAGACTCCACCTGCTCGGCGCCATGCTCTTGGTACAACCTGTTTTTCCCATGCCACTTTCATCAATTTCCACAGAATTCGTAGAACTCCTGAAGCACTCTTGTACACTCTGTACGGAACTCCATTAGGCCCTGGAGATGATGAAGCCCTTGCTTTTTTCACAGCTTGCTCTATTTCTTTCCACTTAGGTGCACAGTCCTCCATTTGGTATTCTGGTGGATTGATAGGTGGGATGTCTGACGGAATTGACATAGGCTCCTGCCTTTTTGAATCTGTATGTGTTTCCTCCAAATATCTCTCCAGCTCAACCTTAGATGCTTTTAGTGTGCCATTCTTCTCACTGGTGAATAACTTCTTTACAAATTTGAATGGGTCTTTATAAAAGTTAGCTCTCGCACGCTCCTTCTTTTTGTAGCGTTTCCGTAGGCGCTCAGCTCTGCGCAATGTTGCAAGCTTATCTTTTATGACCCTTTGTAAGAGATTGAGTCCCTCCTTCTGACTTTGTTCTGCTCTTCTCCATTGGTTCCTCAGCTGTCTCCTTTCTCTAACTAAGCGTTCAATCTCCTGCTGCCGTCTAGACTTTCCAGGAATAGTTTGTACTTTTTCCTTCCTTTTTTCAACTCCAAACCTCTCACTTCCATATGCGTAGATGATGTCCCCAAATTTATCCAGCTTCTTTTCAACTGTTCCACTTAATCTTTCCAATGCAACGCAGAGATCTGTGTTTACTGTGTCCCATGCAGTTTTCTCACAAGCTCTTGGCCATTTAACTCCAGGCTTGTGCCCGTTGAGGTTCTTTTCTCTCTTATGCTGGTTTGTCTGACCGGGTTCACAAGGATCATTAGGTTCATCACTAACTGTGTCCATGCAAGTCCTCCTCACATCTGTGACAGGGGTGCTGATATCCTGCGAACTGTGGTTTGCTTCCTGTCGCTGGATTTCATTCGACTGACTTGACTGACTTCGTAAGAAGTACTGATCAATGCGAGGCCCTTGTCCCTTCTCCCTCAAGCATTTCATTCTCCCTTGATGAATCTTCAAACCCCTGACCGTTGTCGCCTTGCTCCAGCCGCAGACACAAACCTGGAGTTCCATGTCTTTGTTAACTGCAGATCTTGAACTAGTCTTTTGTGAAGTACTCTCCATACTCATATCCGTTTCCGTTCCTAAGTCGTTAACCGTGTTGTCCAACGTTGAGTCATCTTCCGCCCCCGCTCTCGCAGACTCTAGGGGTATTTTTCTCTTTAATTTCTTAGAAGCCTTGGGCGGGTGTCTCCAGCATCCTGTAAACACAGAGCTGGATACTGCCGACAAGGGTAGCTAACCCTTACCAGCCCCAATGGGGTCTCTTTCCTCCTGTCAGCTGTCTCTCCAGGCTGTCACAAGGTCTTTCCCTTGTTGCCAGCTGCACTATTCACAGCAGTCACTGGACGTATCCAGATCTTCATGATTTCCATTACACGAGAGTAGATGTTAAAACTTCATGCTGATTTGAACTCGGCTCTCGCCAAGATAAGCACCAACTAAGACGTAGCTTTACAGTAAACTAATGTGATCCATATGCGTCTCCATCCATTTACGTTTCCTTCCATATGATGATGTAGATATCCTTCTGTCTGGTGTTAATGGCTGAAGTGTAATGCTGGCTCCAGGGATCAGCTTATTTTGCCTCCCTGGCGCATCAGCACACACAACGGCTGCGATGCTGGCTCCGGGGATCAACCAAAGTGCGGCCTCCCCAGCGCATCAGCATGACAACCGTCTGGATTGAGCTAAGTAGGGTACATCTCTGGGGTTTTCAAGTGGGCACCTTCCATCCTCAGTGTTTCGTCGACTAGCCCACGACACCTCAAGAGGGCTCGACGGTGATTCTGGCGTCCCAGCATCACCCCCCTCCGTCCCCCACTCAACTCAGCCCAGCTTACTTACCTGTCCCCAGCCAGAATCTTTCCGTCTCAACCACAGCCAGTTGCTGCTCCTCTCTGCTGCTTCAGATAAGTTCTTCACTGTGCGACGCAACTCTTGGCCACTGAATCCGACGTCTCTGAGAAACCGGGTTGTAGAGTGTGCCACAAATCCTCGACAACCCACTTCCACTGGGTAAACCCGAACTCTCCATCCTCGCTGTTCCGCTTCAGTGGCTAGTTGAGCATACCGCAGTTTCTTCCTCTCATACGCCTCATCTACAGCGTCCTCCCATGGCACTGTTAACTCTACCAGGTGAACAAGGCGTGCTGATCCAGACCACAAGACAATATCTGGTCGAAGGTTAGTGGTGGCAATCTCAGGTGGAAAAATAAGCCGTTGACCAACATCTGCCAGCATATTCCAGTCTCTAGCAGCTTCCAGTTGTCCTGGGCGAGGATTGGTTTTAACACCTTTTCTTGGTGGTTGCTCTCCTGGGCGGAGGAATGTTGTCTTTTGTGTGTAATGTTTTGATGGAACAGGTGGCAACTTATTGGTCATGTTACGCTTGTCTTCCAATGCTAAGGCCAAACATCGCAGCACCTGGTCATGGCGCCAAGTAAACCGTCCTTGGCTAAGAGCCACCTTACATCCTGTCAAAATGTGCCTTAATGTTGCAGGTGATGAACACAAAGGACATGAGGGATCCTCTCCTACCCAGAGGTTTAGGTTCTGTGGTGATGGGAGAACATCATATGTTGACCTGATGAGGAAACTGATCCTGCTCTGTTCCATTGACCATAGGTCTTGCCAGCCAATCTTGCGTTGTTCCACACTCTCCCATCTCATCCATTCTCCCTGTTTGGCCTGGGAAATGGCCTTTATACACCTCATCCTCTCCTCCTGCTTTTGCACCTCGTTGACTACCAGCTTCCTTCTTTGAGCTGGGGCCGCCTTGTGCCATGTAGGAGGAGTTGAACTGAAACCAAGACCCCCTCTTCCATGCTGAACTTGCCCCATGATATCACCAATTCGAAGGGCAGCCTTTGCATCTTCCACAGCTTTCTTTGCCGCCCACTTTCTTCCAGTTTTCAACACAGGTGCTGCCTCCCTTACGCATTTATCGCGTGACTCTACTAATGTCATTTCCAGTCTGACCTTGGCGCACTTAAACTCCTCGGTAAGAGCAGAGACTGGTAGCTGCAGTATTCCTTTACCATAAAGTCCCACTCTGCTGAGGCAGCGTGGAACTCCCAACCATTTCCTGATGTATGAACTGATTAAAGCTTCCAGCTTCTCTACTGTTGTCAAAGAAACCTCGTACACAGTCAGTGGCCACAGCAACCTCGGCAGTAGACCAAACTGAAAGCACCAGAGTTTTAGTTTACCTGGTAGAGCGCAGCTGTCTATGCTCTTCAACCCTTCCACTGCTTGTTGTCTAACTTCTCCCACACGAACTGTGTCCTTTAGATCCCCGTCGTACCATCTCCCAAGACTCTTCACTGGCTTCTCAGACACTGTTGGTATTGCCTCACCATTAATGAAGAATGTTTTATCTACTACTTTGCCTTTAATTATAGAGATGCTCCTTGATTTAGTGGGCTTGAATTGCATTCGTGCCCATTCAATGTTATTGGTTAATTTGCCCAATAATCGATTAGTGCAGGCTACTGTTGTAGTCATGGTTGTCATGTCATCCATGTATGCTCGAATTGGTGGTAGTCGCATTCCAGAAGCCAAGCGCTCTCCTCCTACTACCCATTTTGATGCCCTAATGATTACTTCCATTGCCATGGTAAAAGCCAGTGGAGAAATGGTGCATCCTGCCATTATTCCAACCTCTAGGCATTGCCATGTAGTGCTGAATTCTGAAGTTGAAAAACTGAATTGCAAATCTCCAAAATAGGCTTTCACTAAATTTGTTATTGTCATCGGTACACTGAAAAAATCAAATGCTGCCCAAAGTAGTTCATGTGGCACTGAACCATATGCATTAGCCAAATCCAGGAATGTCACATGGAGCTCCTTCCTCTCCTTTTTAGCTGATTGAATTTGTTGCCAGATCACATTGATGTGTTCTAAGCAACCTGGGAAACCTGGAATGCCCGCTTTTTGTATTGAAGTGTCAATGAAGCAGTTCTTTAATAGGTAAGCTGACAATCTCTGAGCAATAATGCTGAAGAAAATCTTGCCTTCTACGTTTAATAGGGAAATGGGACGAAACTGACTGATGCTTGTAGAATCTTTTTCTTTAGGTATAAAGACTCCACCTGCTCGGCGCCATGCTCTTGGTACAACCTGTTTTTCCCATGCCACTTTCATCAATTTCCACAGAATTCGTAGAACTCCTGAAGCACTCTTGTACACTCTGTACGGAACTCCATTAGGCCCTGGAGATGATGAAGCCCTTGCTTTTTTCACAGCTTGCTCTATTTCTTTCCACTTAGGTGCACAGTCCTCCATTTGGTATTCTGGTGGATTGATAGGTGGGATGTCTGACGGAATTGACATAGGCTCCTGCCTTTTTGAATCTGTATGTGTTTCCTCCAAATATCTCTCCAGCTCAACCTTAGATGCTTTTAGTGTGCCATTCTTCTCACTGGTGAATAACTTCTTTACAAATTTGAATGGGTCTTTATAAAAGTTAGCTCTCGCACGCTCCTTCTTTTTGTAGCGTTTCCGTAGGCGCTCAGCTCTGCGCAATGTTGCAAGCTTATCTTTTATGACCCTTTGTAAGAGATTGAGTCCCTCCTTCTGACTTTGTTCTGCTCTTCTCCATTGCTTCCTCAGCTGTCTCCTTTCTCTAACTAAGCGTTCAATCTCCTGCTGCCGTCTAGACTTTCCAGGAATAGTTTGTACTTTTTCCTTCCTTTTTTCAACTCCAAACCTCTCACTTCCATATGCGTAGATGATGTCCCCAAATTTATCCAGCTTCTTTTCAACTGTTCCACTTAATCTTTCCAATGCAACGCAGAGATCTGTGTTTACTGTGTCCCATGCAGTTTTCTCACAAGCTCTTGGCCATTTAACTCCAGGCTTGTGCCCGTTGAGGTTCTTTTCTCTCTTATGCTGGTTTGTCTGACCGGGTTCACAAGGATCATTAGGTTCATCACTAACTGTGTCCATGCAAGTCCTCCTCACATCTGTGACAGGGGTGCTTATATCCTGCGAACTGTGGTTTGCTTCCTGTCGCTGGATTTCATTCGACTGACTTGACTGACTTCGTAAGAAGTACTGATCAATGCGAGGCCCTTGTCCCTTCTCCCTCAAGCATTTCATTCTCCCTTGATGAATCTTCAAACCCCTGACCGTTGTCGCCTTGCTCCAGCCGCAGACACAAACCTGGAGTTCCATGTCTTTGTTAACTGCAGATCTTGAACTAGTCTTTTGTGAAGTACTCTCCATACTCATATCCGTTTCCGTTCCTAAGTCGTTAACCGTGTTGTCCAACGTTGAGTCATCTTCCGCCCCCGCTCTCGCAGACTCTAGGGGTATTTTTCTCTTTAATTTCTTAGAAGCCTTGGGCGGGTGTCTCCAGCATCCTGTAAACACAGAGCTGGATACTGCCGACAAGGGTAGCTAACCCTTACCAGCCCCAATGGGGTCTCTTTCCTCCTGTCAGCTGTCTCTCCAGGCTGTCACAAGGTCTTTCCCTTGTTGCCAGCTGCACTATTCACAGCAGTCACTGGACGTATCCAGATCTTCATGATTTCCATTACACGAGAGTAGATGTTAAAACTTCATGCTGATTTGAACTCGGCTCTCGCCAAGATAAGCACCAACTAAGACGTAGCTTTACAGTAAACTAATGTGATCCATATGCGTCTCCATCCATTTACGTTTCCTTCCATATGATGATGTAGATATCCTTCTGTCTGGTGTTAATGGCTGAAGTGTAATGCTGGCTCCAGGGATCAGCTTATTTTGCCTCCCTGGCGCATCAGCACACACAACGGCTGCGATGCTGGCTCCGGGGATCAACCAAAGTGCGGCCTCCCCAGCGCATCAGCATGACAACCGTCTGGATTGAGCTAAGTAGGGTACATCTCTGGGGTTTTCAAGTGGGCACCTTCCATCCTCAGTGTTTCGTCGACTAGCCCACGACACCTCAAGAGGGCTCGACGGTGATTCTGGCGTCCCAGCATCACCCCCCTCCGTCCCCCACTCAACTCAGCCCAGCTTACTTACCTGTCCCCAGCCAGAATCTTTCCGTCTCAACCACAGCCAGTTGCTGCTCCTCTCTGCTGCTTCAGATAAGTTCTTCACTGTGCGACGCAACTCTTGGCCACTGAATCCGACGTCTCTGAGAAACCGGGTTGTAGAGTGTGCCACAAATCCTCGACAACCCACTTCCACTGGGTAAACCCGAACTCTCCATCCTCGCTGTTCCGCTTCAGTGGCTAGTTGAGCATACCGCAGTTTCTTCCTCTCATACGCCTCATCTACAGCGTCCTCCCATGGCACTGTTAACTCTACCAGGTGAACAAGGCGTGCTGATCCAGACCACAAGACAATATCTGGTCGAAGGTTAGTGGTGGCAATCTCAGGTGGAAAAATAAGCCGTTGACCAACATCTGCCAGCATATTCCAGTCTCTAGCAGCTTCCAGTTGTCCTGGGCGAGGATTGGTTTTAACACCTTTTCTTGGTGGTTGCTCTCCTGGGCGGAGGAATGTTGTCTTTTGTGTGTAATGTTTTGATGGAACAGGTGGCAACTTATTGGTCATGTTACGCTTGTCTTCCAATGCTAAGGCCAAACATCGCAGCACCTGGTCATGGCGCCAAGTAAACCGTCCTTGGCTAAGAGCCACCTTACATCCTGTCAAAATGTGCCTTAATGTTGCAGGTGATGAACACAAAGGACATGAGGGATCCTCTCCTACCCAGAGGTTTAGGTTCTGTGGTGATGGGAGAACATCATATGTTGACCTGATGAGGAAACTGATCCTGCTCTGTTCCATTGACCATAGGTCTTGCCAGCCAATCTTGCGTTGTTCCACACTCTCCCATCTCATCCATTCTCCCTGTTTGGCCTGGGAAATGGCCTTTATACACCTCATCCTCTCCTCCTGCTTTTGCACCTCGTTGACTACCAGCTTCCTTCTTTGAGCTGGGGCCGCCTTGTGCCATGTAGGAGGAGTTGAACTGAAACCAAGACCCCCTCTTCCATGCTGAACTTGCCCCATGATATCACCAATTCGAAGGGCAGCCTTTGCATCTTCCACAGCTTTCTTTGCCGCCCACTTTCTTCCAGTTTTCAACACAGGTGCTGCCTCCCTTACGCATTTATCGCGTGACTCTACTAATGTCATTTCCAGTCTGACCTTGGCGCACTTAAACTCCTCGGTAAGAGCAGAGACTGGTAGCTGCAGTATTCCTTTACCATAAAGTCCCACTCTGCTGAGGCAGCGTGGAACTCCCAACCATTTCCTGATGTATGAACTGATTAAAGCTTCCAGCTTCTCTACTGTTGTCAAAGAAACCTCGTACACAGTCAGTGGCCACAGCAACCTCGGCAGTAGACCAAACTGAAAGCACCAGAGTTTTAGTTTACCTGGTAGAGCGCAGCTGTCTATGCTCTTCAACCCTTCCACTGCTTGTTGTCTAACTTCTCCCACACGAACTGTGTCCTTTAGATCCCCGTCGTACCATCTCCCAAGACTCTTCACTGGCTTCTCAGACACTGTTGGTATTGCCTCACCATTAATGAAGAATGTTTTATCTACTACTTTGCCTTTAATTATAGAGATGCTCCTTGATTTAGTGGGCTTGAATTGCATTCGTGCCCATTCAATGTTATTGGTTAATTTGCCCAATAATCGATTAGTGCAGGCTACTGTTGTAGTCATGGTTGTCATGTCATCCATGTATGCTCGAATTGGTGGTAGTCGCATTCCAGAAGCCAAGCGCTCTCCTCCTACTACCCATTTTGATGCCCTAATGATTACTTCCATTGCCATGGTAAAAGCCAGTGGAGAAATGGTGCATCCTGCCATTATTCCAACCTCTAGGCATTGCCATGTAGTGCTGAATTCTGAAGTTGAAAAACTGAATTGCAAATCTCCAAAATAGGCTTTCACTAAATTTGTTATTGTCATCGGTACACTGAAAAAATCAAATGCTGCCCAAAGTAGTTCATGTGGCACTGAACCATATGCATTAGCCAAATCCAGGAATGTCACATGGAGCTCCTTCCTCTCCTTTTTAGCTGATTGAATTTGTTGCCAGATCACATTGATGTGTTCTAAGCAACCTGGGAAACCTGGAATGCCCGCTTTTTGTATTGAAGTGTCAATGAAGCAGTTCTTTAATAGGTAAGCTGACAATCTCTGAGCAATAATGCTGAAGAAAATCTTGCCTTCTACGTTTAATAGGGAAATGGGACGAAACTGACTGATGCTTGTAGAATCTTTTTCTTTAGGTATAAAGACTCCACCTGCTCGGCGCCATGCTCTTGGTACAACCTGTTTTTCCCATGCCACTTTCATCAATTTCCACAGAATTCGTAGAACTCCTGAAGCACTCTTGTACACTCTGTACGGAACTCCATTAGGCCCTGGAGATGATGAAGCCCTTGCTTTTTTCACAGCTTGCTCTATTTCTTTCCACTTAGGTGCACAGTCCTCCATTTGGTATTCTGGTGGATTGATAGGTGGGATGTCTGACGGAATTGACATAGGCTCCTGCCTTTTTGAATCTGTATGTGTTTCCTCCAAATATCTCTCCAGCTCAACCTTAGATGCTTTTAGTGTGCCATTCTTCTCACTGGTGAATAACTTCTTTACAAATTTGAATGGGTCTTGTGGTGTGGCAAGCATAGTCCAATTGTTTCCATTTGCTCTGCGTATATGCATGGTTGTCCACAATCAACACGCAGAGGGTTACAAACTCTGAGGATATCACGTTTGCAGAAAGTGGCTGAATAAAGAAGTCTGCACATCTGCACCTTCAAACCGGCTGGGAAAGATATGCAAATACTGACATGTTACCTATGATGCGCAAGGATGACACGCAAATTCGTGAAGCGTTCCACATTTTGGTCTTTTTTGTCGTTGGGAATAGTACTGTACCTGCCTTGGAATAACTACCCTGGTAGAATCCGAAACATTGAAGCTGAACCTGAACCCCAATCCTAACCCAAGCCCAAAACCAAACCCAAACCCTAATTTGATTAGAGGAGCACCCTCAAAATGGAGCGAGGTAACCAGTGGTGTACCACAGGGATCAGTATTAGGACCTCTGCTATTCCTAATCCACGTTAATGATTTAGATTCTGGTATAGTAATGTCACAGGTGACAGTGAACTAGTTATTCCATGTAGTAAAACATTGGACTCCTTTGCATGGAGGATCTCAGTAAGCTACAGTGCACGGTTCATCAACTGATTCAGATTCATTTATGTTAAGTTTGCTACTGATGATGTGGAAAAGAACAGTAATTGAGTGCCCAAAAATATGAATCACAGTGAGTTTTGACCTCCTTTAGAATTCTGGATGGAGCGCATACCTTGCAAAATGACCCGGTGTGAACAAAAGGAAATATATAGAAGTAATATGTACAGCTAAACGTGTCCAAGTATCTTATAGGAATGAAGTCAGACCATGGAAATCCACACCTGTGCTGGAGAAACATTGGATCAAGGGACTTCTTGTGGAAACAACTAGAGCGAAACCTGGTACAGAAGCTGAATCCTGCTGGGAACACATGGATATGCTGGACATGTCCTAGGCGATTTCAAATATGGAATGTACTTTGACATAAAAATGAAGTGTTAGAGGTTTTTTGAAGGAAGGATAAAGAGGGAGTATCCATGTACCGCCAGCAGGTGGCTCTCTTGCTCCATGAAATAGGTCAGTCTACACATGTTTTTAATTAAGTACTTAGTAATCTCGGAATAAAAAAGCACCATTCCGGCTAAAAGTGAACGTTAATCACACCTACAAACAAGATAAGAAAGAGATTCTTTACCACAAATAAATGAACATTAAAACTGAACAGCCAAGGTCTTAAGAAAAAACCTGTCTCAGCTGGATTTTGTATGAACAAAGAACAGGGTCAAGCCTAGTTCAGTCATTATAAAAAATATAAGAGTTGAATGCAGTTATACTGGCCTGTATTTGGATTTAAATCTTAGAGGGATTCACCAAAGAAATAAAGTGATATTATAAATTCTAGCAGCAACTGTTAAACTGAAGTAAAATAATTAAGTTTTTCTTGAAATGCCACATTCATAGTTAAAAAGGTTCAGTGATAATTTACACTGTTTATAGTTTATAATGGTCAAAGACTAGTAATTAGACACAAAGGTATTGTAAATTAATAAAATAAATGATTAAAACCTTTTTTTAGACAGCATGGTATTTGAAACTAAAACTAATTATTTGATTTCATAAGGTTAATAGTATGTTTTAAGTATTTGCTATAATAAGAAAACATATTATTTAAACTGACAAGTATTATTGCTTGTTCATGACTTTACTGTATTAATAAGAAGATTAAAAGCTGGAAGCAGTATTCGATTTAATTAAAAGGGAAAGTGGTACAGTTTATTTCTCCTTCTATTGAACAACAAGACCTCTAGACATTATGATATCCATTGAATTATAGAATTTTAAGGGTGTTGTGTTATGTTTTTGTGTTAAGTTTGTAATAATATACTATAATGTACCTTGTTGTTAATCCACTATACTATTGTCTAATGATGGTAGATGGAGTCCTTATAATGTGGTTCTTTGAAACTGCTCTATTGCTAAAAGGGGCCTCTCTCCTTATCCCGATGAACAGGCTGTAGAGAAAGGAGGGGGTCTTATTGCATTCTACGCTAGCAAAGCTGCAAGTCTTGTAGATTTGCAATTTAGGGTTTATGGAATTAGTGGTTTAGCACAGATAAGAATATATCTTGAAATAATATGCAAAAATGATGGCTTAACAGACATTGATAGGTCATAGATCTAAAAAAGTGTTTGCACAGACTTTGGCATTGAAAAAACAAGACTCTGGAAAACTGCTTGGAATAGCATATTTAGAAGTCAGATACAGGTCAGAGCCTGGTTAGTGCATCTTTTAAGGGATAAATAATTCTAATGAAAACTATTACCACTTAAACTTAGTGAAACTAATTGACTTAAATACTGCACGAGACAATCTTTTGTCAAATCCTCTGTTAGACAATGGTATATGGAATTAAAACTGACTCATTAACAAAATGATGAAACAATATGAGGTTAAAAGAAACACATGCCTTTAATTTAGCAAAATATAATGAATTAGAAGATGATGTCACATATTAAGAACATCTCTCATATATAACACATATATAAAAATAGTGTTTTGCATGCACATATAAACAGTAGTGTTTTTATATTATATTATAAACCAAGATCCTGGGAACTTTGGTTCACTTAACTTTTCAGATAAAGGAGGGGCTCGGAGGAAAACAAGGAATGAGATCATAGAGTTGGACAAATGTGAAGTTTTGAATTCATTCAGTACATGACACCTATTCATTCTGAAAAGTTAGTCCGGAACTTTTGAAAACCATTATTTGTAAAAGGGATAAGAGCTGTCTCACCAGATTAATGATTGGATTTAATTGAGGCGTCCCATGTATTCCAATGGGACGAAAAACCTATATAACTCCTAAGTAATTACAGTGGAGTACCACACTCATCCCAGACAGGGTAAGGTGGTCCATCTTCTGCAAACTTTAAATACATAAGTCTGTCAATTTCTTGGGTGCTATATTAGTCATCTGGATATATTGCGGGTCAAGAGCGTAATAAAAATACCCCACAAGGAGTAGTAACATCTCTGTCCTCCTAACGTCTCCCCTGAGATAAGAGTGTATACTGAGCTAAATGGAACAGAGTACGTACAGAAATCTGAACCTACGGATTTTGTGACAGTAAGCAAACTTGTTAAATTTGCATATCTCCCAGCTGTCTCTCTGATGTATAGCTGTGCTCACTTCTTTATTAAACGTGAGTTTAAACTGTTGTTATTATTATTATTATTATTAATATTATTACCTCTGACCGTATAACCTGGCATCATTCACTCCTGTTCCTGGAAGAATGGCCTCCAGCTGAGGTAGTTTCATCAGTAATTTCTTGTAACTGTTTTTAAACTAGATGACCACTACATCGTGTCTAAAGGTATAATTGCAAGAACTGTGTAGTTCTGTATTCCTAATAATCATTGAGTGCAATTCTTAAACCCTAACTCTGACCCTAGCCCCGAGTATTAAGCCCCCTCCTCTGAGGTGTCAGTTGCATTCCGCGCTGTGATACGAAACGGGACCCTGGTCAACCTGCAAGTCTTTTGGTATGCTGGCCAATCCGGAGGGCTCAACATCATAGGTAACATGTCAGTATTTGCATATCTTTCCCAGCCGGTTTGAAGGTGCAGATGTGCAGACTTCTTTATTCAGCCACTTTCTGCAAACGTGATATCCTCAGAGTTTGTAACCCTCTGCGTGTTGATTGTGGACAACCATGCATATACGCAGAGCAAATGGAAACAATTGGACTATGCTTGCCACACCACAAGACCAATCGCTCTTTAGCCACTCGCTGCACATAGAGGCGCATCAGCTAAGCACCGTGCGTTCGTTAGGGCAGCACATATACTAAAATTGGAACGATACAGAGAAGATTAGCATGGCCCCAAATGGAGATTAGATAAAGGGGTATTCAGAACAGAAAATAGGAGGGTCTGGACCAGCTTCCCAGTAATGTTTTTGAAGCTGACACCCGGGGATCCTTCAAGAAGCTGCATGATGAGATTCTGGGGTCAATAAGCTACTAACAACCTATTGAGCAAGATGGGCTGAATGGCCTCCTCTCGTTTGTAAACTTTCTTATGTTCTTATGTTCTTAACACTAACCCCGGCTATTAAGCCTATCTCCATCTGAGGTGCAGTAACATTCTGCACCAACAGAGGGGGTGGGACCCTGGTCAACCTTCTACGTAACGGGTCAGTATTTGCATATCTCCCAGCTGTCTCTCTGATGTATAGCTGTGCTCACTTCTTTATTAAACGTGAGTTTAAACTGTTATTCTTATTATTAATAATATTATTACCTCTGACCGTATAACCTGGCATCCTTCACTCCTGTTCCTGGAAGAATGGCCTCCAGCTGAGGTAGTTTCATCAGTTATTTCTTGTAACTGTTTTTAAACTAGATGACCACTACATCGTGTCTAAAGGTATAATTGCAAGAACTGTGTAGTTCTGTATTCCTAATAATCATTGAGTGCAATTCTTAAACCCTAACTCTGACCCTAGCCCCGAGTATTAAGCCCCCTCCTCTGAGGTGTCAGTTGCATTCCGCGCTGTGATACGAAACGGGACCCTGGTCAACCTGCAAGTCTTTTGGTATGCTGGCCAATCCGGAGGGCTCAACATCATAGGTAACATGTCAGTATTTGCATATCTTTCCCAGCCGGTTTGAAGGTGCAGATGTGCAGACTTCTTTATTCAGCCGCTTTCTGCAAACGTGATATCCTCAGAGTTTGTAACCCTCTGCGTGTTGATTGTGGACAACCATGCATATACGCAGAGCAATTGGAAACAATTGGACTATGCTTGACACACCACAACACCAATCGCTCTTTAGCCACTCGCTGTACATAGAGGCGCGTATCAGGTAAGCACCGTGTGTTCGCTACGGCAGCACATATACTAAAATTGGAACGATACAGAGAAGATTAGCATGGCCCCTGCGCAAGGATGACACGCAAATTCGTGAAGCGTTCCACATTTTGGTCTTTTTTGTCGTTGGGAATAGTACTGTACCTGCCTTGGAATAACTACCCTGGTAGAACCCGAAACATTGAAGCTGAACCTGAACCCCAATCCTAACCCAAGCCCAAAACCAAACCCAAACCCTAATTTGATTAGAGGAGCACCCTCAAAATGGAGCGAGGTAACCAGTGGTGTACCACAGGGATCAGTATTAGGACCTCTGCTATTCCTAATCCACGTTAATGATTTAGATTCTGGTATAGTAATGTCACAGGTGACAGTGAACTAGTTATTCCATGTAGTAAAACATTGGACTCCTTTGCATGGAGGATCTCAGTAAGCTACAGTGCACGGTTCATCAACTGATTCAGATTCATTTATGTTAAGTTTGCTACTGATGATGTGGAAAAGAACAGTAATTGAGTGCCCAAAAATATGAATCACAGTGAGTTTTGACCTCCTTTAGAATTCTGGATGGAGCGCATACCTTGCAAAATGACCCGGTGTGAACAAAAGGAAATATATAGAAGTAATATGTACAGCTAAACGTGTCCAAGTATCTTATAGGAATGAAGTCAGACCATGGAAATCCACACCTGTGCTGGAGAAACATTGGATCAAGGGACTTCTTGTGGAAACAACTAGAGCGAAACCTGGTACAGAAGCTGAATCCTGCTGGGAACACATGGATATGCTGGACATGTCCTAGGCGATTTCAAATATGGAATGTACTTTGACATAAAAATGAAGTGTTAGAGGTTTTTTGAAGGAAGGATAAAGAGGGAGTATCCATGTACCGCCAGCAGGTGGCTCTCTTGCTCCATGAAATAGGTCAGTCTACACATGTTTTTAATTAAGTACTTAGTAATCTCGGAATAAAAAAGCACCATTCCGGCTAAAAGTGAACGTTAATCACACCTACAAACAAGATAAGAAAGAGATTCTTTACCACAAATAAATGAACATTAAAACTGAACAGCCAAGGTCTTAAGAAAAAACCTGTCTCAGCTGGATTTTGTATGAACAAAGAACAGGGTCAAGCCTAGTTCAGTCATTATAAAAAATATAAGAGTTGAATGCAGTTATACTGGCCTGTATTTGGATTTAAATCTTAGAGGGATTCACCAAAGAAATAAAGTGATATTATAAATTCTAGCAGCAACTGTTAAACTGAAGTAAAATAATTAAGTTTTTCTTGAAATGCCACATTCATAGTTAAAAAGGTTCAGTGATAATTTACACTGTTTATAGTTTATAATGGTCAAAGACTAGTAATTAGACACAAAGGTATTGTAAATTAATAAAATAAATGATTAAAACCTTTTTTTAGACAGCATGGTATTTGAAACTAAAACTAATTATTTGATTTCATAAGGTTAATAGTATGTTTTAAGTATTTGCTATAATAAGAAAACATATTATTTAAACTGACAAGTATTATTGCTTGTTCATGACTTTACTGTATTAATAAGAAGATTAAAAGCTGGAAGCAGTATTCGATTTAATTAAAAGGGAAAGTGGTACAGTTTATTTCTCCTTCTATTGAACAACAAGACCTCTAGACATTATGATATCCATTGAATTATAGAATTTTAAGGGTGTTGTGTTATGTTTTTGTGTTAAGTTTGTAATAATATACTATAATGTACCTTGTTGTTAATCCACTATACTATTGTCTAATGATGGTAGATGGAGTCCTTATAATGTGGTTCTTTGAAACTGCTCTATTGCTAAAAGGGGCCTCTCTCCTTATCCCGATGAACAGGCTGTAGAGAAAGGAGGGGGTCTTATTGCATTCTACGCTAGCAAAGCTGCAAGTCTTGTAGATTTGCAATTTAGGGTTTATGGAATTAGTGGTTTAGCACAGATAAGAATATATCTTGAAATAATATGCAAAAATGATGGCTTAACAGACATTGATAGGTCATAGATCTAAAAAAGTGTTTGCACAGACTTTGGCCTTGAAAAAACAAGACTCTGGAAAACTGCTTGGAATAGCATATTTAGAAGTCAGATACAGGTCAGAGCCTGGTTAGTGCATCTTTTAAGGGATAAATAATTCTAATGAAAACTATTACCACTTAAACTTAGTGAAACTAATTGACTTAAATACTGCACGAGACAATCTTTTGTCAAATCCTCTGTTAGACAATGGTATATGGAATTAAACCTGACTCATTAACAAAATGATGAAACAATATGAGGTTAAAAGAAACACATGCCTTTAATTTAGCAAAATATAATGAATTAGAAGATGATGTCACATATTAAGAACATCTCTCATATATAACACATATATAAAAATAGTGTTTTGCATGCACATATAAACAGTAGTGTTTTTATATTATATTATAAACCAAGATCCTGGGAACTTTGGTTCACTTAACTTTTCAGATAAAGGAGGGGCTCGGAGGAAAACAAGGAATGAGATCATAGAGTTGGACAAATGTGAAGTTTTGAATTCATTCAGTACATGACACCTATTCATTCTGAAAAGTTAGTCCGGAACTTTTGAAAACCATTATTCGTAAAAGGGATAAGAGCTGTCTCACCAGATTAATGATTGGATTTAATTGAGGCGTCCCATGTATTCCAATGGGACGAAAAACCTATATAACTCCTAAGTAATTACAGTGGAGTACCACACTCATCCCAGACAGGGTAAGGTGGTCCATCTTCTGCAAACTTTAAATACATAAGTCTGTCAATTTCTTGGGTGCTATATTAGTCATCTGGATATATTGCGGGTCAAGAGCGTAATAAAAATACCCCACAAGGAGTAGTAACATCTCTGTCCTCCTAACGTCTCCCCTGAGATAAGAGTGTATACTGAGCTAAATGGAACAGAGTACGTACAGAAATCTGAACCTACGGATTTTGTGACAGTAAGCAAACTTGTTAAATTTGCATATCTCCCAGCTGTCTCTCTGATGTATAGCTGTGCTCACTTCTTTATTAAACGTGAGTTTAAACTGTTATTATTATTATTATTATTATTAATATTATTACCTCTGACCGTATAACCTGGCATCATTCACTCCTGTGCCTGGAAGAATGGCCTCCAGCTGAGGTAGTTTCATCAGTAATTTCTTGTAACTGTTTTTAAACTAGATGACCACTACATCGTGTCTAAAGGTATAATTGCAAGAACTGTGTAGTTCTGTATTCCTAATAATCATTGAGTGCAATTCTTAAACCCTAACTCTGACCCTAGCCCCGAGTATTAAGCCCCCTCCTCTGAGGTGTCAGTTGCATTCCGCGCTGTGATACGAAACGGGACCCTGGTCAACCTGCAAGTCTTTTGGTATGCTGGCCAATCCGGAGGGCTCAACATCATAGGTAACATGTCAGTATTTGCATATCTTTCCCAGCCGGTTTGAAGGTGCAGATGTGCAGACTTCTTTATTCAGCCACTTTCTGCAAACGTGATATCCTCAGAGTTTGTAACCCTCTGCGTGTTGATTGTGGACAACCATGCATATACGCAGAGCAAATGGAAACAATTGGACTATGCTTGCCACACCACAACACCAATCGCTCTTTAGCCACTCGCTGCACATAGAGGCGCATCAGCTAAGCACCGTGCGTTCGTTAGGGCAGCACATATACTAAAATTGGAACGATACAGAGAAGATTAGCATGGCCCCAAATGGAGATTAGATAAAGGGGTATTCAGAACAGAAAATAGGAGGGTCTGGGTCAGTAGCCTGGCCAGGTCAAAACTTCATTTCCCATAGTTCCTTGCAACCACCCTCTGTCCATCCTCTCTCCCCATTGGCTCATTCAGATTTCCACCCCTCCAATCTCAGAGCTCCTTAGTAGCCAGCACCTGTATTAAAGCTGGCTAATCAGGCCTGAGGGAGACTCCCTTTCTTAGAGGAATCCATTAAACTACAGCATTTTCTCTACTTAAATTTCAGTGAATCCATTAACATCCTTAGATAATTCCAGTGCATCCGTTTATTTTCTTTTGTTGCTGCACGTTGTCTAAGCTGCTCTTTTTGTTTTCACTGTTACTTGTTTAAGTTTAGCTGTTTTTCTAGGTCTGTTTAGTGTTTGTTGTTTTATGTGTTACAGTCTCCATTTTTTCCTGATCCTCCTGATTTTTTTCCAAACAACTGTTCACCATTCAACTCAACACTACTGGACAGTCTCAACAATTTCAACGTACTCAATGTTTTCAACTTTCTACAATCACCATCATTTTGGGACACTTTGCTGGACTGCCTTATTTGTGGGTGAGATCATTTCTTTTTTGTTTGGATTTTTTCTACTTTAATTTGATACTTTGTGGCCTATATTTTTTGTTATTTTGTTACTTTGTATGGATTTCAATTACCCTGCTATTACTGGACTTGTTGGGCCTACCTGTCATTCTCCCACCATCTTTTGTCTATCTGTGTGTGTTGTGTTTGTGAGTGTGGGTTTATTGGAGACCCTCCGGACACTACATTCATTTCTGTTTGGTGATACCGTTTAGCCTTTTGTTTGTTCCTACATGCTTATCTGTACCAGCTTTTCTTACCTGTTACCTGCAATTATTTGAATTACTTTCTTATCATTATTCATTTCATTCATTTGTTCATTTTTTCATTTGTTGACATTATTGTTCACAATAATAAACCGATTGTTCGTGAAATTGACACCTCTGACGTCCCTGCTTTTGCTGTCTGTCACTCTTGCTGACTTATTTAGCTATAGGAATAGGGCCAGTAGTATCTCCTTAGGGAGGACAGTGCAACTGCTTCTCAGTTGTGCAGAGTGATCGTTACAGAATTGGTGGCCCGTACGGGGACCCTTTGTGTCATTAAATTCATATCTAAATTCATCAGTTTAAATTGTTGGGAACTTAATGTCAGAAATGGAAAATCAGACCTTGACTTCGCTAAACTTCTCTGAGATTGGAGATAGACCCCATGTGACTATCAGAGAGCCTATCACAGAGAGAACCACCCGCATTAGTGACCTGTACATTACACAGGAAGGGGCAGATCTTTCTGGAGGCGATGATGATGAAGGGAACCTTACTGACAGCGTTGCGATAGGGCAATTGACTGAGCACTGTTCCCATCTCACTGACCGTGTTGAGCAACTGGAAACACAGCTGTCTGAGTTACAGGAGAGCAGCATTAATCATGAACAGGTCCTGCGAGGTTACATCGAAGGACGCTTCACAGATATGGAGAATCGAAGGCAAGAGGCCCTTGACGAAATGGATCTGGAAGTGGTGAAGTGCCTGAAACGCCGCGATGTGCTGTGGGGAGAAGAGCTGAAGAAACTCTTCAAAAAGACCAGCACCCCTCGTCTACCACTTTCTTTGCCGTCTCTCTCCTCTAGAAAGCGGTCTGCACCACAACAATTCTCCTTTGATGGTGGGTCTGCTGATTACCATGGCTCCAGAACTGAAGGAAGTCTTTCCCAAGCAAAGCTGCCCATTAAAATCAACTTCCCAGAGTTTGGCAGGGAGGCCAGCAGCGATGCCATTGACTTCCTGGACAAATGTGATGAATTCCTAGCGCTACGACCCATGACACCAAATCAGATCCTGGCAACCATGTCCAGTGTGCTGAAAGGCTCAGCAAAGAGCTGGTGGGTTGCAGAGCGCAAGGGAATCCACTCCTGGGAACAGTTCAAGACTGTCTTCCGTCAAGCCTTTCTGCCGTCTGACTTCCAGACCGAAGTGGAAGACCTACTCCGCTCCAGAGTCCAGCTGCCTGACGAGCGAATCCTTGACTTCGCCTATGACTACCGTGCCCTATGTCTGCGCTGGAAGCCAGACTTGGAGGAGACTGAGTTGGTTTGTCGCATTCTAAACAGCTGTAATCCCAAACTGGCAAGCTGCCTTAGGGGAACAGTGAAGACAGTGGCAGAACTGGTGCGCATCGGGACCCAGGTGGAGAGAGACAACGCTGCCCAGCGGGAATACTGGGTCAAGTCAAACTCCAGCAAAGCCGTTCAGGACAAGAGGAGCCAGAAAGGAGCTACGAAGAAGCCGGCAGAGGTCAGCATGGTGAGAAGCCAGGAGAAGAAAAATATAGTTCCTGCTGCAAGCCTGACTCTGCTGATCGTGGATGTGGGCGTTCGAGGGCTCCAAGGGCCTGCAGTCCTGGACACTGGGAGCACCTTCACTCTAATGAGAGAGAGTCTCTGGAGGAAGATCGCTCATCCAGGGGAAGAGCTGGAGTCTGCACAGGACCAGTATTTCATGCTGGCGGATGGACAGTCACACCAGGCCAAAGGTCAAGTTCGCCTCACTTACCTTCTCCACGGAGAGATCTGGTTTCTAGGCACATATATCCTACAGGATCATCACCTGACGTTTCCCCTTGTTCTAGGCTTGGATTTCCTGGAGAAAACTCATACCCAGATTGACATTGTCAATAGGCAGTATGGTGTCAAACATCAGAAGGATTTCTCCTACCATCCTTTTTTGCCACGGTATGAGGGGGAAGCTTCCTGGGATAGGTCCTTATCGAGTGTCAGCCTCTACTTCCATACATCTTGCCAGCCACCTACCACCTCTGATCCAAAGCCATGCCAACCGGCGAAGGTGACCATGACCATCACTTCAGCTGAACCATCTCCTGTCGAGCAACAACTCCAGAACCTCCAGCAAAAGTGGTCTTCAGTCTGTACTGATAAGTTGGGAATGACCACCGTCACCCGTCACTCCATCTCCACTGAGGACGAAGTCCCTGTTCGGGGTCGACTGTATAGAGCGTCTCCACTGAAGAAGGCTTTAATCAAGGAACACGTCCAAGACATGCTTCTGGACGGAGTTATAGAACCATCTAACTCCCCATGGTCCTCTCCAGTGGTGCTCACAGAGAAGAAAGATGGTGGTTACAGGTTCTGTGTGGACTACAGAAAGCTGAATGCAAAGACTGTCTTTGATGCATATCCCATGCCCCTCATTCATGACATCCTGGAGTCCCTGAGTGGTGCTGCGGTATTCAGTTCCCTTGATCTACGCTCGGGTTACTGGCAAGTGGCGATGGACTCAGCAAGTAGAGCGAAGACTGCGTTTACTACACCCTTTGGATTTTATCAATTTAATGTAATGCCTTTTGGGTTAAAAAATGCTGCAGCCACTTTTCAACGGCTGATGGAGAGAGTGTTAGGAGACCTCCGAGGGAAGATCTGTTTCGTCTACATAGATGACATCATTGTCTATTCACCAAACTCCGCACAGCATCTTCAAGACCTCGAAGCTGTCTTCCACAAACTTCATCTGGCCCGTCTTACTCTCAATCTCAAAAAATGCCACTTCTTCAAACACACTCTCCATTTCCTTGGTCATGTGGTTTCAGGTGAGGGTGTAGCTGCTGATCCCCACAAGCTCCAAGCCATCCAGGAATATCCCATTCCTACCAACTTGAAGGAGGTTCAACGGTTCCTAGGTTTGGCAGGGTGGTACCACAAGTAAATCCCCAGGTTTGCGGATATTGCTGCCCCACTTAACAACTTGAAAAAGAAAGATGTCCCCTGGAAATGGACAGGAGAGTGCCAGAAGAGTTTCAAACTCCTCCAAGAAGCTTTGATCAGTCCTCCAGTCCTCGCTCACCCGGACATCAACAAGACGTTCCGAGTCTTTACTGATGCCAGCGATGTAGGACTTGGAGCGGTTCTGACTCAGCTAGAAGGAGATGATGAGAAGGTAATAGCCTACGCCTCCAAATTACTGAACTCTGCCGAAAAAAAACTACTCCACATCTGAAAAGGAGTGTCTCGCTGTCGTGTGGGCAGTAGAAAAATGGCGGCATTATCTGGAGGGGATGGAGTTTGAGGTTGTCACTGACCACGCTGCACTCTCCTGGGCATTCAATAACCCAAAAACCTCTTCCAGACTGACCCGCTGGACTCTTCGCCTACAACAATTCACTTTTACCGTTATTTACAGGAAAGGTAGTCTGAATCTTGTACCTGATGCACTCTCCAGAGCTCCACTTGTACCACCTTCAACTCCTTCTGCATCAGTGTGTGCTAGCATGGATCTTCCCACCACCATGGACCAGATTGCGGCCGCTCAGTCCAAAGACCCAGCTATCTCTGACATCATCAATGACATTGCTTCCAATACTGCCAATGATAACCGCATCTCCTTCATCCAACAGCAGGGACTTGTGTATCGCCGGGTGCCCATTCCTAAACAAGGATTCCGATACCAGCTGGTTATTCCGGAACAGCTGACGGATTCCTTCCTCCACTACTACCATGACAACCCTTTGGGAGGTCACCTGGGCAGGATGAAGACCCTGTTGCGCATGCTGGAGGTTGCATGGTGGCCCTCCATCCGTAAAGATACATGGCACCACATAAAGGAGTGTCAAACCTGCCAGAAGTACAAACCGTCCAACACCAAACCTGCAGGTCAACTCCAGTCCACTACTGTGAAGGAGCCCGGAGAGATGCTGGGTCTGGACCTAATGGGACCTTTCCCCAGAAGTAAAAAAGGTAACACTTACATCCTGGTCATTGTTGATTACTTCACAAAGTGGGTTGAGCTGTTTCCATTGCGGGACAGTAAGACCACCAAGATTGTGAATATTTTGACGCAGGAAATATTCACTCGATGGGGAACACCGCAACACATTCTTTCAGACCGTGGACCTCAGTTCACGAGCCAGCTACTCGCAGAGGTGTGCAAGACCTGGGGAGTAGTACAAAAACTCACCACCAGCTACCACCCACAGACCAACCTGACAGAACGCGTGAACCGCACCTTAAAGACCATGGTTGCATCTTTCGTCGGGAAAAACCATCAGCTGTGGGATCAGTGGCTACCCGAGTTTCGTTTCGCCCTCAACACCGCCAAACATGAAACCACTGGCTTCTCTCCTGCAGTACTAGCGCTCGGAAGGACCATCAGAGGCCCATTGGACCGATTAATCGCTGTTGCTCCTGCTCCATCCACCGATCCCTACCAACTGCTAGATCGCCAGCAGCAGATTGCCGAAGAGGTGAGGGATCACGTTGCCAAAGCTCAAAAACGGCAAGCTCGGAATTACAATGCCCGGAGAGCACACTGTCAGTATGAAGAAGGTGAGTTAGTCTGGATAAGATCTCACCCCTTATCTGATGCCTCCGGAAAGTTTTCCGCAAAACTTGCCCCTAAATGGTTTGGGCCAGCTCTTGTAACCAAGAGACTTGGACCCAACAACTACAAAGTCAAGTGGGGGGAGCCAGATTATTTCAAAGAGGATACTGTCAATATTGTTAATTTAAAACGCTACTATGGCGTTCATCCCTTGCACCTCCAGTGTGGGGGGGGGGGAATATGTAGCAATTCCCATGCTACATAATATGGGTGTAAGTCTCACCCACCTGTCCCTTTAATTAGGGTCAGTAGCCTGGCCAGGTCAAAACTTCATTTCCCATAGTTCCTTGCAACCACCCTCTGTCCATCCTCTCTCCCCATTGGCTCATTCAGATTTCCACCCCTCCAATCTCAGAGCCCTTAGTAGCCAGCACCTGTATTAAAGCTGGCTAATCAGGCCTGAGGGAGACTCCCTTTCTTAGAGGAATCCATTAAACTACAGCATTTTCTCTACTTAAATTTCAGTGAATCCATTAACATCCTTAGATAATTCCAGTGCATCCGTTTATTTTCTTTTGTTGCTGCACGTTGTCTAAGCTGCTCTTTTTGTTTTCACTGTTACTTGTTTAAGTTTAGCTGTTTTTCTAGGTCTGTTTAGTGTTTGTTGTTTTATGTGTGACAGTCTCCATTTTTTCCTGATCCTCCTGATTTTTTTCCAAACAACTGTTCACCATTCAACTCAACACTACTGGACAGTCTCAACAATTTCAACGTACTCAATGTTTTCAACTTTCTACAATCACCATCATTTTGGGACACTTTGCTGGACTGCCTTATTTGTGGGTGAGATCATTTCTTTTTTGTTTGGATTTTTTCTACTTTAATTTGATACTTTGTGGCCTATATTTTTTGTTATTTTGTTACTTTGTATGGATTTCAATTACCCTGCTATTACTGGACTTGTTGGGCCTACCTGTCATTCTCCCACCATCTTTTGTCTATCTGTGTGTGTTGTGTTTGTGAGTGTGGGTTTATTGGAGACCCTCCGGACACTACATTCATTTCTGTTTGGTGATACCGTTTAGCCTTTTGTTTGTTCCTACATGCTTATCTGTACCAGCTTTTCTTACCTGTTACCTGCAATTATTTGAATTACTTTCTTATCATTATTCATTTCATTCATTTGTTCATTTTTTCATTTGTTGACATTATTGTTCACAATAATAAACCGATTGTTCGTGAAATTGACACCTCTGACGTCCCTGCTTTTGCTGTCTGTCACTCTTGCTGACTTATTTAGCTATAGGAATAGGGCCAGTAGTATCTCCTTAGGGAGGACAGTGCAACTGCTTCTCAGTTGTGCAGAGTGATCGTTACAAACTTTCTTATGTTCTTATGTTCTTAACACTAACCCCGGCTATTAAGCCTATCTCCTTCTGAGGTGCAGTAACATTCTGCACCAACAGAGGGGGTGGGACCCTGGTCAACCTTCTACGTAACGGGTCAGTATTTGCATATCTCCCAGCTGTCTCTCTGATGTATAGCTGTGCTCACTTCTTTATTAAACGTGAGTTTAAACTGTTATTCTTATTATTAATAATATTATTACCTCTGACCGTATAACCTGGCATCCTTCACTCCTGTTCCTGGAAGAATGGCCTCCAGCTGAGGTAGTTTCATCAGTTATTTCTTGTAACTGTTTTTAAACTAGATGACCACTACATCGTGTCTAAAGGTATAATTGCAAGAACTGTGTAGTTCTGTATTCCTAATAATCATTGAGTGCAATTATTAAACCCTAACTCTGACCCTAGCCCCGAGTATTAAGCCCCCTCCTCTGAGGTGTCAGTTGCATTCCGCGCTGTGATACGAAACGGGACCCTGGTCAACCTGCAAGTCTTTTGGTATGCTGGCCAATCCGGAGGGCTCAACATCATAGGTAACATGTCAGTATTTGCATATCTTTCCCAGCCGGTTTGAAGGTGCAGATGTGCAGACTTCTTTATTCAGCCGCTTTCTGCAAACGTGATATCCTCAGAGTTTGTAACCCTCTGCGTGTTGATTGTGGACAACCATGCATATACGCAGAGCAATTGGAAACAATTGGACTATGCTTGACACACCACAACACCAATCGCTCTTTAGCCACTCGCTGTACATAGAGGCGCGTATCAGGTAAGCACCGTGTGTTCGCTACGGCAGCACATATACTAAAATTGGAACGATACAGAGAAGATTAGCATGGCCCCTGCGCAAGGATGACACGCAAATTCGTGAAGCGTTCCACATTTTGGTCTTTTTTGTCGTTGGGAATAGTACTGTACCTGCCTTGGAATAACTACCCTGGTAGAACCCGAAACATTGAAGCTGAACCTGAACCCCAATCCTAACCCAAGCCCAAAACCAAACCCAAACCCTAATTTGATTAGAGGAGCACCCTCAAAATGGAGCGAGGTAACCAGTGGTGTACCACAGGGATCAGTATTAGGACCTCTGCTATTCCTAATCCACGTTAATGATTTAGATTCTGGTATAGTAATGTCACAGGTGACAGTGAACTAGTTATTCCATGTAGTAAAACATTGGACTCCTTTGCATGGAGGATCTCAGTAAGCTACAGTGCACGGTTCATCAACTGATTCAGATTCATTTATGTTAAGTTTGCTACTGATGATGTGGAAAAGAACAGTAATTGAGTGCCCAAAAATATGAATCACAGTGAGTTTTGACCTCCTTTAGAATTCTGGATGGAGCGCATACCTTGCAAAATGACCCGGTGTGAACAAAAGGAAATATATAGAAGTAATATGTACAGCTAAACGTGTCCAAGTATCTTATAGGAATGAAGTCAGACCATGGAAATCCACACCTGTGCTGGAGAAACATTGGATCAAGGGACTTCTTGTGGAAACAACTAGAGCGAAACTGGTACAGAAGCTGAATCCTGCTGGGAACACATGGATATGCTGGACATGTCCTAGGCGATTTCAAATATGGAATGTACTTTGACATAAAAATGAAGTGTTAGAGGTTTTTTGAAGGAAGGATAAAGAGGGAGTATCCATGTACCGCCAGCAGGTGGCTCTCTTGCTCCATGAAATAGGTCAGTCTACACATGTTTTTAATTAAGTACTTAGTAATCTCGGAATAAAAAAGCACCATTCCGGCTAAAAGTGAACGTTAATCACACCTACAAACAAGATAAGAAAGAGATTCTTTACCACAAATAAATGAACATTAAAACTGAACAGCCAAGGTCTTAAGAAAAAACCTGTCTCAGCTGGATTTTGTATGAACAAAGAACAGGGTCAAGCCTAGTTCAGTCATTATAAAAATATAAGAGTTGAATGCAGTTATACTGGCCTGTATTTGGATTTAAATCTTAGAGGGATTCACCAAAGAAATAAAGTGATATTATAAATTCTAGCAGCAACTGTTAAACTGAAGTAAAATAATTAAGTTTTTCTTGAAATGCCACATTCATAGTTAAAAAGGTTCAGTGATAATTTACACTGTTTATAGTTTTTATAATGGTCAAAGACTAGTAATTAGACACAAAGGTATTGTAAATTAATAAAATAAATGATTAAAACCTTTTTTTAGACAGCATGGTATTTGAAACTAAAACTAATTATTTGATTTCATAAGATTAATAGTATGTTTTAAGTATTTGCTATAATAAGAAAACATATTATTTAAACTGACAAGTATTATTGCTTGTTCATGACTTTACTGTATTAATAAGAAGATTAAAAGCTGGAAGCAGTATTCGATTTAATTAAAAGGGAAAGTGGTACAGTTTTATTTCTCCTTCTATTGAACAACAAGACCTCTAGACATTATGATATCCATTGAATTATAGAATTTTAAGGGTGTTGTGTTATGTTTTTGTGTTAAGTTTGTAATAATATACTATAATGTACCTTGTTGTTAATCCACTATACTATTGTCTAATGATGGTAGATGGAGTCCTTATAATGTGGTTCTTTGAAACTGCTCTATTGCTAAAAGGGGCCTCTCTCCTTATCCCGATGAACAGGCTGTAGAGAAAGGAGGGGGTCTTATTGCATTCTACGCTAGCAAAGCTGCAAGTCTTGTAGATTTGCAATTTAGGGTTTATGGAATTAGTGGTTTAGCACAGATAAGAATATATCTTGAAATAATATGCAAAAATGATGGCTTAACAGACATTGATAGGTCATAGATCTAAAAAAGTGTTTGCACAGACTTTGGCCTTGAAAAAACAAGACTCTGGAAAACTGCTTGGAATAGCATATTTAGAAGTCAGATACAGGTCAGAGCCTGGTTAGTGCATCTTTTAAGGGATAAATAATTCTAATGAAAACTATTACCACTTAAACTTAGTGAAACTAATTGACTTAAATACTGCACGAGACAATCTTTTGTCAAATCCTCTGTTAGACAATGGTATATGGAATTAAAACTGACTCATTAACAAAATGATGAAACAATATGAGGTTAAAAGAAACACATGCCTTTAATTTAGCAAAATATAATGAATTAGAAGATGATGTCACATATTAAGAACATCTCTCATATATAACACATATAAAAATAGTGTTTTGCATGCACATATAAACAGTAGTGTTTTTATATTATATTATAAACCAAGATCCTGGGAACTTTGGTTCACTTAACTTTTCAGATAAAGGAGGGGCTCGGAGGAAAACAAAGAATGAGATCATAGAGTTGGACAAATGTGAAGTTTTGAATTCATTC
>NW_026707382.1:0-25000 GCF_902713425.1 Acipenser ruthenus
AAATTCAACGGCAAGCGTTCCACTAGAAGTCTTTCTCAGTGTCTTCCAGTAGTTTTTATTATTTCTAAGCTAAAGGCAGGATGGGGGGTGATGAAGTTTGCTTTGCTGTTCTGTCCGAGTGCCTGTTTTTCAAGCTTGTCTCTCTGCTGCAGTAATGGACGGATCTCTGCCTACCTCGCTGAAGCACATCATCAGCAATGCAGAGTATTCGGACCGTCTCTCTTTCTGCTAGGTGAGTTGCACCTGGGCTTTATTCATTCTGCCTTCGCATGCCAAGGATGTGTGCCTCTTAACCAGGTTTCATAGTGCGGTAGTGCGATACAGTAACAGTACAGCAGGACTCCTGAAAGAAGCTTATTCAGATCTTAACTTACTTTTTAGATAAAGGGTCCAGTGTCTTCGTGATCCCTTAATTTGAATTGAATTATCTGAAATTCAGAAAACGTTACCAGCATACAGCTGCTAACAATACTACTGAGCCTTACCTGTTCTTAACCATGTCTCTCTCTCTCTCTCTCTCTCCCTCTCTTCCCTCTCCCCCCCTCTCTCTCTCTCCCCTCTCTCTCTTCCCTCTCCCCCTCTCTCTTCCCTCTCTCTCTTCCCTCTCCCCCTCTCTCTCTCTCTCCCCCCTCTCTCTCTCCCCCCTCTCTCTCTCCCCCCTCTCTCTCTCTCCCCCCTCTCTCTCTCTCCCCCCTCTCTCTCTCCCCCCCCCTCTCTCTCTCTCTCTCTCTCTCTCTCCCCTCTCTCTCTCTGCCCTCTCCCCTCTCTCTCTCTGCCCTCTCCCCCTCCCTCCCCCCCCTCTCTCCCTCTCTCCTCTCAGCGACGGAGGTGGTCACAGTATTTGTGTTCCAGGAGCCCTCTCTCCTGTCCTCCCTGCAGGACAACGGACTCACAGACGTCATGCTGCACGCGCTTCTCATCAAAGACGTGAGTTTATATACCAGCATTAGACTAGCCTCCTCCCCACCCCCCACCCCTCCCATATCATCAGCACTTACAACACTAACTCGCAGCCCGTGCTGTTTATTGAACTAGCCCGTCTCCCCCACCGTTATATCATAATTATAACCTGGTAGCCTGTTCATTTTCTACCGATCAAAAACGTCTTTAAAGAACGTATACCAGTGGCATGATACCAAATTAACAACGTGCAGCTCTTCCCCTCTCCTTCTATTGGCCATCTTCCCCCTCCTCCCTCCCTCTCTCTCTCTCTCTATCTATCTCTCTGTCTGTGTGTCTCTCCCCTCTGTCTCCTCCTTCTCTCTGTCTCTCCTCTTGGCCCTCTCTCTCTCTCTCTCTCTCTCTCACAGTCCCTCTCTCTGCAGCTCCCTCCTGTCTTGGCCCTGTCTCTCTCACAGTCCCCTGTCTCCCCCCTGTCCCTCCTCTCTTGGCTCTGTCTCTCTCACACTCTCTCTCACAGTCCCTCTCTCTGCAGGTCCCTGCTACGCGAGAGGTTCTGGGCTCCTTGCCCAACGTGTTCAGTGCTCTGTGCCTCAACGCCCGCGGGCTGCAGTCCTTCGTGCAGTGCCAGCCCTTCGGGCGGCTCTTCAAGGTGCTCCTCTCTCCAGACTACCTGCCCGCCATGCGTCGCCGCCGCAGCTCCGACCCGCTCGGTGAGTCCTGGGGGGGGGGGGGGGGGGGGGTTCCTGTTTTTCAATCTCCCTTTTTAAAAATCAATTCTCAATTCCCTTCTAAAATCAATTTCCAGTTCCTTTTTTAAAAATCAATTCTCAATTTTCCATTCCCTTTTGATCAATTCCAACATTGATCCAAAATTGCAGTCGGCAGCATCCGGCAAAAATAGATCTGCTCACAGTAGCAGCAAATTACAACTCGAATGTCAAATCTCAATCAAACAAATATCCCATATATTCTCTCTCTCTCTCTCTCCTATCTATCTATCTATCTATCTATCTATCTATCTAGATCTCAGTACAACGAAAATATCTGTCTGTATATCTGCAATATGTGTGTGCACGGTACCTGTGAACCCCTCTAGAACACGTGTGTGTTTGCTGTGTTGCAGGAGACACAGCCTCTAATCTGGGCAGCGCTGTGGACGAGCTCATGAGACACCAGCCCCACCCTGAAGACGGACGCCACCGCAGCCATCATCAAGGTGAGAGCGTTTATCCGTCAAGCTCAATCTCTTGAGCAACGTTCGCTTATTATTGAACAGCGATGATTAGTTCAGAGGTTGTAGATCCTATCAGACACTGAGTTCTGTGTGCTACGAAAAACGGACACAGATTGAAAGCAAATGGTTGAACGCACAAGAATAATGATATGCGTAATTGATTGATTGTCGTCTATCAATGATACAGTGTAATAGGAGGCTGTGTGGTCCAGTGGTTAAAGAAAAGGGCTTGTAACCAGGAGGTCCCCGGTTCAAATCCCACCCCAGCCACTGACTCATTGTGTGACCCTGAGCAAGTCACTTCACCTCCTTGTGCTCCGTCTTTCGGGTGAGATGTAGTTGTAAGTGACTCTGCAGCTGATGCATAGTTCACACACCCTAGTCTCTGTAAGTCGCCTTGGATAAAGGCGTCTGCTAAATAAACACACAATAATAATAATAATAATATAATTGCGATCGGGAAGGGGTGGCACAGTTGAACTGCAGTCACAGTGAAATGCAATTCTTTGCAGTTGCTGGAGGCGATCTGTAACCTGGGCCGCGCCCCGGAGTACATCTGCCAGAAACCGTCGATCCAGAAAGCGGACGGCACAGCCACTGCCCCCCCGCCCCGCTCCAACCACGCAGCGGAGGAAGCATCGAGCGAGGATGAGGAGGAGGAGGAGGTGCAGAGCTTCAGCACAGCGCAGCAAGGGGAGCCCGAGCCCAGCCAGCAGTGAGTACAGAGGAGGGACTGGGGGAGAGAGGAGGAGAGAGTGTGTGTGTGTGTGTGTGTGTGTGTCAGTGCGTGAGTGTGTGTGTGTCTCAGTGCGTGATTGTGTGTGTGTGTGTCAGTGCGTGATTGTGTGTGTGTGTGTGTCTCAGTGCGTGATTGTGTGTCTCAGTGCGTGATTGTGTGTGTGTGTCAGTGCGTGAGTGTGTGTGTGTGTCAGTGCGTGATTGTGTGTCTCAGTGCGTGATTGTGTGTGTGTGTCAGTGCGTGATTGTGTGTGTGTCAGTGCGTGAGTGTGTGTGTGTGTGTGTGTGTCAGTGCGTGATTGTGTGTGTGTGTGTGTCCGTCGCAGTGTGTGAGTGTGTTTGAACTCAAATCAGAGGAAGAATTCTCGCTCCTAGTTACAATTCTTTCGCTCGGCTCGATTTTTAAATTCGATCCAAAAGGGCATTAGTCCAAGTCTTGTGTTTTATTTTTTATTTTTTCCCCTCTCTCTCTGGCCGAATCTGTTCAGTACTTAAAGGACAGGCTTTGCTCTGCTCGTTTTAAACTTGTTTCCTCCTTTTACAGTTGTTTTTTTTTTTTTTTTTAAATCTTTAGGAAATGTGCAGAACGGGTGTCTTCCTCTGACCCTAAGGGTTATTCTCTGGCTTGTGAGCTGTTTTTTATGGTTGTGTTTATTGTGTGTTATTTATAGATCATTTTATTGTGTGCTATTTATAGATTCGGAAGGGAGTAGAAGGAGGAGGGAGGGAGGGAGGGAGGGGCGTGTTTTTTTTTTTTGGAAAAACAAAAAATGCCGCAATGCAGCAGAGATCAGGGGGCTGCACGTCTGAATGGGGGGGGGGGGCAAGCAATCCTGCTTTCAAACACCGCACTCTCCTCGCTCTTGTTCGGTTTTTTCTCTTTAAAAAATATATATCTATCTATGTTCAAACAGGCTTTTGAAAACGACACTGGATCTTGCATCCTGTATGGTCTGTTTTGTTGGATATTTTCGTGAGCCTTCTATATAGAATGAACTCCCTCAGCTTCATAGAGTCCAATGAAAGCTGCTGAATAATGTTCCCTTGTTAACATATTGAATCACACACCCTCTATATAGAATGAACTCCCTCAGCTTCATAGAGTCCAATGAAAGCTGCTGAATAATGTTCCCTTGTTAACATATTGAATCACACACCCTCTATATAGAATGAACTCCCTCAGCTTCATAGAGTCCAATGAAAGCTGCTGAGTAATGTTCCCTTGTTAACATATTGAATCACACCCCCTCTATACAGAATGAATTCACTCAGCTTCATACCCGACACTCAAACATACCTTTCTTTACGTTGGTGTCTGATCCCGGCTCTTGTTTTTTTTTGTTCCAGGGTTGTAGGAACAGAGGAGAGGATCCCTATCCCTTTAATGGATTACATCTTGAATGTGGTGAGTGGTCAGACTGGATGGAAGGGGTTGCCATGGGTTACCGAGCCACGCTGTCCATGCGTGCGACCCTGAGCAAGTCACTTCACCTCCTTGTGCTCCGTCCTTCGGACGAGACGTAAAACAAACGAGCTCCTATTGGAAGTGACTCTGCAGCAGCAGCAGCAGCAGTTGTTGATGATGCAGCGTTCTGTGTAAGTCGCTTTGGATAAAAGCGTCTGCTGAATGACTAATAATATTTACAGCTGTAACTGAACCCTAGATTGAGTTTGGCTTGCAAGCTCTGTGTCTCTCTCTCTCAAATTCAAATTCCAAGGTGTTTTATTGGCACGACAACATTAGCGGTATTGCCAAAGCATTTACAAAGTACAGTCTATCATTTAAAAAAAATACAAAAATAAATATTAATAATAAAGATACATTCACATTATGAACATCAATATAAAAAGTAAATAATAAAAATGAATCATTAGAGGTAGGGATGTAAAATGGAAATAAACTCGCTCTCGCCCTCTCTCTCTCTCTCGCCCTCTCTCTCTCTCTCGCTCGCTCTCACTCTCGTTCTCGCTCTCGCTCTCTCGTTCTCGCTCTCTCGCTCTCGCTCTCGTTCTCGTTCTCTCTCTCTCGCTCTCTCTCTCTCGCTCTCCCTCTCGCTCTCGCCCTATCTCGCTCTCTCGCTCTCGCACTCTCGCTCTCGTTCTCTCTCTTGCTCTCTCTCTCCCCCCTCTCGTCCTCCCCCTCTCTCTCTCTCTCTCTCTCTCAGATGAAGTTCGTGGAGTCGATCCTCAGTAACAACACCACAGACGATCACTGCCAGGAGTTTGTCACACAGAAAGGTCTCCTGCCCCTGGTCTCTATCCTGGGGCTGCCCAACCTTCCCATTGACTTCCCCACCTCTGCAGCCTGTCAGGCCGTGGCTGGAGTCTGCAAGTCCATACTGGTGCGTACTGGGCTCTGTGGAACATCTTTATAATATACAGCAGTAGACCCTGATATTGATGCGATCCAGCCCTCTGAAATGTCTTTATAATATACAGCGCTAGACCCTGATATTGATGCGATCCAGCCCTCTGAAATGTCTTTATAATATACAGCACTAGACCCTGATATTGATGCGATCCAGCCCTCTGAAATGTCTTTATAATATACAGTGCTAGACCCTGATATTGATGCGATCCAGCCCTCTGAAATGTCTTTATAATATACAGTGCTAGACCCTGATATTGATGTGATCCAGCCCTCTGAAATGTCTTTATAATATACAGCGCTAGACCCTGATATTGATGCGATCCAGCCCTCTAAAATGTCTTTATAATATACAGCGCTAGACCCTGATATCGATGCGATCCAGCCCTCTGAGATGATTTTGTTTAAGATTAGCTGTTTTGTTATTTAACTGTAATCTCTCCACTGTTTCCTCCCTCTCCTCTCCCCTCCCCTCCCCTCCCCAGACACTCTCTCACGAGCCGAAGGTCCTGCAGGAGAGCTTGCTGCAGCTGGACGGGATCCTGTCCTCCCTGGAGCTCCTTCACCGTCCCATCGACTCCCCGGGGGGGTCAGTGCTGCTGAGAGAGCTGGCGAGCGCGGGCAACGTGACGGACGCCACGCTGTCGGCCCAGGCCACGCCCCTGCTGCACTCGCTCACTGCTGCCCACGCCTACATCATGATGTTCGTCCACACCTGCAGGGTGGGACAGGTGAGTGCTGTGGAGTCTCATTATTACTATTATTATTATTATTATTATTATTATTATTATTATTATTATTATCTAGTCATTTAACAGACGCTTTTATCCAAAGCGACTCGCAGAGACTAGGGGGGTGAACTCTGCATCATCATCAACAACTGCTGCTGCTGCTGCTGCAGAGTCACTTCCAATAGGAGCTCGTTTCGTCCGAAAGAACGATCACAAATTAGTCAGTTTAACCCATGAAGTCACCAAACTGATTTCTTAGTCGTCATCTTCTTCAAAAAAAACAAAACAACCAAACCTACAAGCTGTATTTCTGTAATTGATGCAGTTGCACTGAGACTTTTAACATGTGCGGGTAACACAAATTAGAGGAAGCTCCCATTCGCAATCCAGTCGAATTGTGAATGGGTAGACGCTGCTTGTGGATGATTGCCGTTTTGTTCTCCCGTGCTGTTCTGCACTACATCACGCTGCGGGCTCTGCTTGTGCACAGCTGGGGGGGGGGGTGGCTGTGACCTGACACGACTTTATCTTTCCTCTCCCCCCCTTCCCTTGTCTGCAGAGTGAGATCAGGGCCATCTCTGTGAACCAGTGGGGCTCCCAGCTGGGGCTCAATGTGCTGAACAAGCTGAGCCAGCTGTACTGCTCTCTGGTGTGGGAGAGCACAGTGCTGCTGTCCCTCTGCACACCCAACAGGTACGGATTTGAGTTTAACTCCCTATTTCTATTGAAAGGAGAAAAATAAATCTCTTTGCGACTAAACTAGGATGGAATATCTAAAGCTGAGGGAACATGAAGCCGCTGTTTTGCAGCTTGGAGCTTGGTTTCAGGAGGCTGCAGGTTTCAGGAGGCTGCGCGGCACACCAGACAGGGCGACCTGAGGGTTTGATACAGCAGCGATCTCAGACCAGGTCTCCTGGAACCAGGTTTCAAACCACCGCTGTTCCTGAGAAAGTGCCTTTGTGTTTCCTCTCGGCTTTAGATTCAGTTCAGTTTACTAAAGGTTGAAACTTTAGCTTTTTAAACACATTTAAGTAGTTTTAAAAAAAAAAAAATAATAATAATTTTTAGGAAGTAGTTACAAGTGGTTTAACAGCCCTCCTGTTGATGCTGCTGCCCTGTGTTTTTTTTCTGCTTTTCTCTCCCTAGCCTTCCCACTGGCTGTGAGTTCGGTCAGGCTGACATGCAGAAGCTGGTCCCCAAAGAGGAGAAGGGTGCAGGGGGCAGCAGCAGCAGCAGCAGCACTGCCCCTGGAGGCAGGAAGCCTGGTGAGGAGAGACAGCACAGCAGACTGCTTTCAATTCCCAAAGTTTTCAGTGTGTGTGTGTGTTTCAAACTGGAACATGCGAAACATGGACCTGGTCTTTCTGGGTGTTGTGTAATGGTTGCTGTCTGTGTGTAGCTCATGTGACACAGTGGGGTGCTTTTTAGTCCCGGCTGTCGGTTCTTTATTATTATTATTATTATTATTATTATTTATTTCTTAGCAGACGCCCTTATCCAGGACGACTTACAATTGTTACAAGATATCACATTATTTTTACATACAATTCCCCATTTATACAGTTGGGTTTTTACTGGAGCAATCTAGGTAAAGTTCCTTGCTCAAGGGTACAGCAGCAGTGTCCCCCCCACCTGGGATTGAACCCACGACCCTCCGGTCAAGAGTCCAGAGCCCTGACCACTACTCCACACTGCTGCTTTATAAAGCAGCGCGAGTGACTGCTGGACAGATGCCGACAGTGGATGCTGACCAGCTTGGAGTATCTGATTAAAAAACAGCTGAGGAAAACAGAAACTGAGACTGATAACTTCCACTCCCTGAACACTGGTAAATAAACAAACTCCCTCTCACCCTCCCTCTCTCCCTCTCATCTCTAGAAGGCGAGTCTGAGACGGCTGTCCCTGGCACCTCCAGCGCTGTGGAGCCCCCTGCCCAGGGTCTGCTGGATGGGATTGTGCTGGACGGGGACTCGCTGGCCCCCATGGAGACGGACGAGCCCAGCGGCGCCGACCCCAAAAGCAAATCCAAACTGACCCCGGCCATGGCCGCCAGAATCAAGCAGATCAAACCCCTGCTCTCCGGTAAGCACTGAGCCTGCTGCGGATCCACAGAAAGAAACTTTATAAATTCAACAACAAACGTTTCCACTAGAAGTCTTTCTCAGCGTCTTCAATAGAAACACTGAAAGAAACTTCATAAATTCAACGGCAAGCGTTTCCACTAGAAGTCTTTCTCAGCATCTTCAATAGAAACACTGAAAGAAACTTCATAAATTCAATGGCAAACCTTTCCACTAGTGAAATAACCACTAAAAGATCTGTGTTTTATTAAACTGACAGTGAAAGCAGGACTGGATGACACTGCTGTGCAGCAGGAGTCTTGATCTGTGTGTGTTTGCCTCCCCCTCCCTGCAGCCTCGTCTCGTCTGGGCCGGGCTCTGGCTGAGCTCTTCGGTCTCTTGGTGAAGCTGTGTGTGGGCTCCCCCGTGAGGCAGCGGCGCAGTCACCACGCTGCCAGCACCACGACCGCACCCACCGCGGCAGCCAGGTCCACCGCCTCCTCCCTCACCAAGCTACTGACCAAGGGGCTGTCCTGGCAGCCTCCCTCCTACACGCCCACCCCGAGATTCAGGTGAGACACACTATTTAGACACTAATACTGTGACAGACTCCACCCTAAACCCTCCACTCCCCCGCCCCCCCCCCTCCCCCCTCCCCTCCCCACACACGATATCAGTGAGCACAGACACATTGCCTCCCTTTGTAACTGCATAGCTATACACAGACAGAACTGCAGTGCAGTGATGTGGTGATGATGATGGTGATGATGGTGATGATGATGGTGGTTTCCGTGTTCTCTAGGCTGACCTTCTTCATCTGCTCGGTGGGGTTCACGTCCCCCATGTTGTTTGACGAGCGGAAGTACCCCTATCACCTCATGCTCCAGAAGTTCTTCTGTTCCGGGGGTCACGACGCCTTGTTTGAGTGAGTCACGCGCGCCCCCTCAAACCTGAACCGAACCTGCAGAGAGGCTTTCTAACCACTGCCTGGGCTCTTGCACTGTGATATTATATATATATATATATATATATATATATATATATATATATATATATATATATATATATATATACAATGTGGTAATTAAGTTTAGACAAAGTAATTTAACTCCTTAGGAAATCATTTTGAAATTTACCTTTTTTTTCAAGAAGAAAAAGACGCAGTGGTCTTTTTTTAAGGATATATAAACTAGTAGTTGTGTAGCTTCCCTACATTGTTGAAATCCTGATCCAACCCCCTTTTTCTCCCTCTCCCTCTTGCTTTCGCTTCTCCTCCCTCTCTCGCTCTTCCTTCCCCTCTCTATCGCTCTGGTCCTCTCTCTCTCTCTCTCTCTCTCTTGTCTTCCCCTCCTCTCCCCCTCTCTCAGGACCTTTAACTGGGCTCTCTCGATGGCTGGGAAGGTGCCAGTCTCCGAGGGGCTGGAGCACTCCGATCTCCCGGACGGTACAGGGGAGTTCCTGGACGCCTGGCTCATGCTGGTTGAGAAGATGGTGAACCCCACGACTGTGCTGGAGTCTCCCCACTCTCTCCCCGCCAAGCTCCCCGGAGGGGGCCCCAACCAGCCCCAGTTCAGCGCCCTGCGTTTCCTCATCGTCACGCAGAAGGTGAGCGCTGCACGGCCAGGACTGTTCAAACGGCTCCACACAGCCAGCTTGGGGCTCTGTCTCCAATGCCTTTTCAGAATCAATCCCTCATTCAGTCTCGGGGGTCCAGCAGTTAGAGAAAGGGGCTTGATACCAGGAAGTTCAAATCCCGGCTCAGCCACTGACTCACTGTGTGTGTGTGTGTGTGACCCTGAGCAAGTCACTTCACCTCCTTGTGCTCTGTCCTTCGCATGAGACATAAAACAAAGGAGCTCCTATTGGAAGTGACTCTGCAGCAGCAGCAGTTGATGATGCAGAGTTCTGGTGTAGTTGTGTGACTGTATTGTGTAGTTGTGTGACTGTATTGTGTAGTTGTGTGACTGTGTATTGTTTGCGTGCCCAGGCTTCGTTCGACTGCATCCAGAACCTGTGGAACCGCAAGCCTCTGAAGGTGTACGGGGCACGCATGGCTGAGTCCATGCTGGCCATCCTGTGCCACATCCTGAGAGGAGAGCCCGTGATCCGGGAGCAGCTCTCCAAAGAGAAGGAGGGGACCCGGGGCCCCGGCGAGGAGGAGGGGGGGCAGGCACCCGAGGAGGGGCCCGCACCGAGGAGGGAGCCCCTGGTCAACCAGCCCCAGCTCCAGCAGGTACGCACCAATGCAACCTAAAAAACAAAGAACTGGGGCTGTGGATAATGCAGAGTTAACCCTGGTCAGCCGGCCTCAATTATAACACTACAGACCCGAGTAATGAGCGACCCTTCCTGTCACTCAAACCCTAGACTCGTCCTTTTCTCTTGTGCTTGTTTCAGCTCATGGATATGGGATTCTCCCGGGAACACGCCATGGAATCTCTCCTGAACACCAGCACCATGGAGCAAGCCACGGAATACCTGCTGACCCACCCACCGCCTTTACTGGGAGGAGTGGTGAGGGTAAGGGACCGTCTCTCAATTACAGACGCTTACACACACTGCGATGCAGGCATAGCATTCAAAACTGGTGAGGGTAAGGGACCGTCTCTCAATTACAGACGCTTACACTCACTGCGATACAGGCATAGCATTCAAAACTGCTGAGGGTAAGGGACCGTCTCTCAATTACACACGCTTACACACACTGCGATACAGGCATAGCATTCAAAACTGGTGATAGTAAGGGACCGTCGTCCAATTACAGACGCTTACACACACTGCGATACAGGCATAGCATTCAAAACTGGTGATAGTAAGGGACCGTCGTCCAATTACAGACGCTTACACACACTGCGATACAGGCATAGCATTCAAAACTGGTGATGGTAAGGGACTGTCGTCCAATTACACGCAATGTGCTGCGGTAATAACATTCAATGTAAAAGTAAGGGGCCGTCCCTAAATTACACGCGGTACTGCAGTCAAATCTTTCACATTCACCCTGCTTGCGACGGCAAGGGACCGTCTTCCGATTCTTACCCATCATTTGAGATACAGGCTTCATATTTCCAGGTGACTTTGAAGGAAACCTTTCTGACGACCGCATTTTGAAATAATTTCTTTTATTAAATTGTCATGTTTTTTTTTTTTTCTGTTTTCAGTCTGCATTTTTTTTTTAAATGTCTCTGGCTTCTGCTTTTGACATTTTCAGTTATTTATTTATTTATTTTTTTTAATATATGAAAAAAAAAAGGCAGCCAGCGATTTTAAGAGACCTTGCACACAACAGAGAAATTAAAATAAATAGCTGGGAAATTCAGTAATTATATCTATACTAACATCGTTGCTTGATTATGAATATTATTCTTATTTTTTATATATTTTTTCGTGTGGGGGCTGCCGCTTATTTTAAATCTGTTTTTAACGTCTATCTTTTTTCACATTCAGGGAGACAGGCAGCACCAGCAACAGGTAAGAGAACCGAGAGGAGGGGAGAGGGGGAGCGAGGGAAGAGGAGAGGGAGGGAGGGAGGGAGGGAGGGAGAGGCGATTGACTGCTCAGAATTTAACCCTAGCAGTTCCCTGTCAGCACAGTTGCCCTGTGTGTGTGGGGAGCTGTGGGGCGGATTTGGCAGTGACTGTGTAGGGAGTCTCCGTCCCCCAAACCAGACCCAAGCCTGCTACAAGAGTCTGGGTTATCGCAATCATCATGGTTTAGTATTTAACAACAGCAAAGCTAATACTGCAGCAGTTCAGAGTAAATCTTACAAATAGATATATCTATTACTGCTTGAGATCTTGAATCTATTATTATTATTATTATTATTATTATTACTAAATAAATGTACTGTTATCCAATCTAATCATTAATAATATAATTGAGCCATCTCAATTTTAAAATGTATTATTATTTAATAAATTTACTGTTATCTAATAATTAATAATATATAATCGATCCATCTCAATTCTAAATTATTATTATTAATAGTTAATAAATGTACTCTTATCTAATCATATATAACCTCAATTTAAATTTATTATTATTATTATTATTATTATTTTAATACTATTTAATAAATGTACTGTTATCTAATCTAATCATTAATATATAATCGATCCATCTCAATTCTAAATTAAATTTATTATTATTATTATTATTATTATTATTATTATTATTATTATTATTATTGTTCTCTAGGACCTGAGTTTGTCCGAAGAGGACCAGATGATGAGAGCTATAGCCATGTCTCTGGGTGAGGACATCTCCATGGAGCAGCAGTCTGACTCTCCCGAGGTAAATTCAGGGACCCCCTCCAGTGAGACAGGGACCCCTTTACTGTGGGAGAGAGGGAGACCTGTACTGAGAGATGGGGCTCTGGGGAGGGGGTCTCTCTGACGCACAGTGAATCTGAGCGACTCCCTTTACTGTGGGAGAGAGAGAGAGAGAGAGAGAGAGAGAGAGAGAGAGAGTAATTGCATATCGCCATGTAACTGCTCCATCAATTACAGTTCACTGACTCTCTTAATTCTTCATTCAAACTTCTCCCCCTCCCTCTCTCTCGCTCTCTCTCTCTCTCTCTCTCTCTCTCTCTCTCTCTCTCTCTCTCTCTCTCTCTCTCTCTCTGGCTCTCTTTCTTTCTCTCTCTTTCTCTCCCCCTCCCTCCTCTCGCTCTCCCTTGCTCTCTCTCTCCCTCGCTCCCCCCCTCCCCTCAGGACACGTCCCGTCGTCAGGAGGAGGAGGAGCGGAGGGCCCGTGAGAAGCAGGAGGAGGATGAGGCTCGCTGCCTGGAGAAGTTCCAGTGTGTGGAGCCCCTGGGGGCCGAGGAGCTGCACGCCTTCACAGACACCATGCTGCCCGGCTGCTTCACCCTGCTGGACGAGCTGCCTGACACCGTGTACCGCGTGTGTGACCTCATCATGACCGCGGTCAAGAGGAACGGGCCCGAGTACCGGGAGATGATCCTGAGACAGGTGGTCATCCAGGTGAGAGGAGACTGACCTGTGCAGGACGCTGCACTCGCACACTGTGCTATAGAGAGGAGAGGAGACTCAACTGTACAGCACAGCACTCACACACTGTACTATAGAGAGGAGACTCAACTGTACAGCACAGCACTCACACACTGTACTATAGAGAGGAGACTCAACTGTACAGCACAGCACTCACACACTGTACTGTAGAGAGGAGACTCAACTGTACAGCACAGCACTCACACACTGTACTATAGAGAGGAGACTCAACTATACAGCACAGCACTCACACACTGTACTATAGAGAAGAGACTCAACTGTACAGCACTCACACACTGTACTATAGAGAGGAGACTCAACTATACAGCACAGCACTCACACACTGTACTATAGAGAGGAGACTCAACTATACAGCACAGCACTCACACACTGTACTATAGAGAGGAGACTCAACTATACAGCACAGCACTCACACACTGTACTATAGAGAGGAGACTCAACTGTACAGCACAGCACTCACACACTGTACTATAGAGAGGAGACTCAACTGTACAGCACAGCACTCACACACTGTACTATAGAGAGGAGACTCAACTATACAGCACAGCACTCACACACTGTACTATAGAGAGGAGACTCAACTGTACAGCACAGCACTCACACACTGTACTATAGAGAGGAGACTCAACTGTACAGCACAGCATTCACACACTGTACTATAGAGAGGAGACTCAACTGTACAGCACAGCATTCACACACTGTACTATAGAGAGGAGACTCAACTATACAGCACAGCACTCGCACACTGTACTATAGAGAGGAGACTCAACTATACAGCACAGCACTCACACACTGTACTATAGAGAGGGGACTCAACTATACAGCACAGTCCAGTACAATACCACACTGTCCTATAGTGCGCAGTGACACACTGAAATCTGGAGCGTGTGTGTGTGTGTGTGTGTGTGTGTGAATGTACAGTGTCTCACCCCTCCTCCCTCTCCCCCCCCCCCCTCCCCAGGTTTGGGAGGCAGCGGACGTGCTGATCAAAGCCGCCCTGCCCCTGACCACCAGCGACACCAAGACCGTGTCGGAGTGGACCAGCCAGCTGGCCACGCTGCCACAGGCGTCCAACCTGGCCACGAGAATCCTGCTGCTGACCTTGCTGTTCGAGGTGAGGAACGAGGCGGTATGTGACTTTCAGGACGTTCCTTTCTTTGTGTGATTATTATTATTATTATTATTATTATTATTATTATTATTATGATACCATTGTATGTATTTATTAGTATTTTGGGTGAGGCTCGCTTTTAATTAATGCCTTCATTTATATATATGTATTTATTTTTGTCCTAACCCTGCGCCCCTGGTTCACCGCCCCGCTCTCTCTGTGTGTTTTCAGGAGCTGCGTCTGTCGTGTGCCCGCGTCGTGGAGAGCAGCGGGGTCCTTGATGTTCTGATCAAGCTTCTGGAGGTGGTGCAGCCCTGCCTGCAGGCTGCCAAAGAGCAGAAGGATGTGCAGACGCCAAAGTGAGTGTCGGGAGATTTCAATTCAGCAGACGCTTTTATCCAAAGCGACTTACAGAGACTAGGGGGGTGAACTCTGCATCATCAACTGCTGCTGCTGCAGAGTCACTTCCAATAGGAGCTCCTTTGTTTTACGTCTCATCCAAAGGACGGAGCACAAGGAGGTGAAGTGACTTGCTCAGGGTTACACACACACACACACACACACACACACACAGGGAGCCAGTGGCTGAGTCGGGATTTGAACCTCCTGGGATTGAGACCCTTTCTGTAACCACTGGACCACCATCGCGAGTCACCGCTGGTCCAATACATCAGCGACACACACTTCTGGGGCTTTTTGTCTTTGGTCCACAGCTGTGTTCTATGATTTCTCACCTCAACAATACAACAGTACTACAAAAATACATCTCCCCCGTTTTGACTTCCTGTTCACAAGCCACTTTGCCGTGTCTGATGCATCGTATATCCTGCGATTCTCTTAAGAATTTTGTCGCTGTAAGCCTGTAGAAATGTAAGTGTTCACTCCAGCGTCGTTTTAACCCTGTCAATGACACAGGTCCGAGATGGCGCTTCCCAATTTACATGGATGGAAATCACAGCGGTGTGATCCGGTCCTGGTTTCACTGGGAGTTTAATAATCAGACACACCTGAGCTTGTTAGCTAGACACACTGGGGGCTGATCAAGCTGGTAGTAAAACCTGGACTGGGCGACGCTGCTGTGCAATAGGAGTCTGATTCCCATGCCTGTCATACGTCCCTGTTCAGTTTTTGTTCTGGTCTGTGTGACGAGCTGGGTTTTGTGTTCTAGGTGGATCACCCCAGTTCTGCTCCTCATTGATTTCTATGAGAAAACGGCCGTGTCTTCAAAGAGGCGGGCGCAGATGAACAAGGTAAGGATGGGGTCCTCTCTTCTGTAATTTGTTAATGACGGGGTGCTGTCTGTTAGGGGGTACCTACGTTACAGCTAGCCGCTCGCCACATCACCACAAGCTAAACGTTTCCCCTTGAGGCTTTGAAAAATGTACTTGTGTAAGACTGCCAGCACCATTACTTTCAACGTGTGCTGGTAGAGGAATCAATGATTTTAGTTTTTAGTTTTGATTTAGTTTCACCAAACAAAAGCCCCTTTATCTTGTTCATGTAAAACATGTGGCACTAACGTTGTGTTTGGCAGAGGTTCTAATTAGAAACAGGCAGCAGAGAAAGGAAAAATTCTTGATTAAATAATTGTACAGACAAATGATTAGAATCATGTTCCGAAAGACAATACCAACCATGTAAACACAACTGAAATGTGACCGTGAGTCACAGGGAGGTGAAACAGTCCTGTGGTCCCAGCAAGCCAGAAAAACATGCAGCTTCAAAAAATCACAGCAAAGAATTTTTTTTTTTTTTTTTTGCTATCTCTTTAAAATGTGTTGAAATATAGTGGATTCGAAAGAGGAACAATTTAATAAAAAAAATACACGTTCTTTATTTTAAAAAGAAGGACTCTGTGATATATAATGTATTTTTGTTAATGACTGCAAGTCGCCCTGGATAAGGGCGTCTGCTAAGAAATAAATAATAATAATAATAATAATAGTAGTAATAATAATAATAATAATAATAATAATAATAATAATAATAATAATAATAATAATAATAATAATAATTTCCTATAGAGCTCTATACAGCTCTGCAGTGTTGAGTTCTCTTTCCTATAGACCTCTATACAGCTCTGCAGTGTTGAGAGTGGAGTTCTCTTTCCTATAGAGCTCTATACAGCTCTGCAGTGTTGAGATCTCTTTCCTATAGACCTCTATACAGCTCTGCAGTGTTGAGAGTGGAGTTCTCTTTCCTGTAGACCTCTGTACAGCTCTGCAGTGTTGAGTGGAGTTCTCTTTCCTATAGAGCTCTATACAGCTCTGCAGTGTTGAGAGTGGAGTTCTCTTTCCTATAGACCTCTATACAGCTCTGCAGTGTTGAGTTCTCTTTCCTATAGAGCTCTATACAGCTCTGCAGTGTTGAGTTCTCTTTCCTATAGACCTCTATACAGCTCTGCAGTGTTGAGTTCTCTTTCCTATAGACCTCTATACAGCTCTGCAGTGTTGAGAGTGGAGTTCTCTTTCCTATAGACCTCTGTACAGCTCTGCAGTGTTGAGAGTGGAGTTCTCTTTCCTATAGACCTCTATACAGCTCTGCAGTGTTGAGTTCTCTTTCCTATAGACCTCTATACAGCTCTGCAGTGTTGAGAGTGGAGTTCTCTTTCCTATAGACCTCTATACAGCTCTGCAGTGTTGAGATCTCTTTCCTATAGAGCTCTATACAGCTCTGCAGTGTTGAGAGTGGAGTTCTCTTTCCTATAGACCTCTGTACAGCTCTGCAGTGTTGAAACAGTAAATGAAATGCCGTTTTTTCTCTCTGCAGTACCTCCAGCCCAATGGTAATAACTGGCGCTGGTTTGACGACCGCTCGGGGCGCTGGTGCAGCTACAGCGCCGGCAACAACGGAACCATCGACGCGGCATGGCGCTCCGGGGAGAGCAGCGTGCGGTTCACCGCGGGCCGACGCCGCTACACCGTGCAGTTCAACACCATGGTGCAGGTGAGACCCCCGCAGGGAGACGTGGGCTCCCGTCTGCTTATTTTAAATAACCCAGCAATAATAATCGCAGCTAGAAATACAGAAACACACTAAATAACTTGGGTTTTTTCGAACGAATGAGGAGTCTCCAAAAGTGGTTCAGAAATACTAGAATAACGACTGAATGACAAAGAAAAGTGAATTTTGTACTTTTTAGTTGTATGCAACCAGCCCTCGGCCTAGCTCCAGCTTGTTTTAGCTCAATCGAAGTTCACGGATGAATTTGTCACCAAAGAAATCCTGACCGTACTGGAAAAACATTATGAAATTTCCTAAGCTTACGAAAGACAGATCTGTGCATTCATCACTTAGATCTTTCTTTCTTTCTTTCTTTCTTTCTTTCTTTCTTTCTTTCTTTCTTTAATTGATTTAATTAAGAACATAACTCCTGCATTTTTTGAACAAATCTCTCGGTTCAGGTCAAGCAGCGATGGCGTTCTTCAGTCTGAGGTTAAGGCTCCCCTCCCCTTTTCTCTCGGCAGGTGAACGAGGAGACCGGGAATCGGCGGCCGGTGACGCTGACTGTGCAGCGCCTTCCCCGGCTGGGAAAGAGCTCCAAGAACGGGAGCGTCCAGGAGCTGGAGAAACCGCTGGAGGAGAGCAAGGAGACCGAGCAAGAGAAGAGTGAAGAGAAAGCAGGGCCGGGTACGACGCACGCACGCTGAGACACGCACACGCACACACACACGCACGCACGCTGAGACACGCACACGCACACACACGCTGAGACACACACGCACGCTGAGACACGCACACGCACGCACACACACACACACGCGGAGACACACCAGATCCATTGTGCCTCTGACCCTGTTTTTTAAGAGATCTTTATTATTATTATTATTATTGTTATTATTGTTATTGTTATTGTTATTGTTATTGTTATTATTTTCTTAGCAGGCGACTTACAATTGTTACAAGATATCACATTTTTTTTTACATATAATTACATTATTTTTTATACATTATTTTTACATACAATTACCAATTTATACAGTTAGGTTTTTTTACTGGAGCAATCCCGTACCCCACCTGGGATTGAACCCACGACCCTCCGGTCAAGAGAGTCCAGAGCCCTAACCACTACTCCACACTGCTAATAATAATGATTTGTATTTTAGATGTGGCCGCTCTCCCGGAGATGAGAGTCTCCAGCAGTTCTGCAACGAAGGAGAGCGACCAGAACAAAGAGACAGCCTCCTCCATGGCTCCGGCAGCCACGACGATGACCGCAGCCCCCGACGAGGCCCCCGTGCCCCCCTCCGCGGCGCCCGCGCCCCCCGTGGTGATCCAGGGGCTGTCGGAGGACATGACCACGCTTCTGATCCGCGCTTGCGTCGGCATGATCAGCGTGCCCGTGGACCCCGACACGCTGCACGCCACGCTGCGGCTGTGCCTGCGGCTCACGCGCACGCACCAGTACGCCATGATGTTCGCCGAGCTGCGCACCCCCCGCATGATCCTGGGGCTGGCGCAGAGCTCCGGGTTCAACGGCTTCACCCCCCTCGTCACCCTGCTGTTCAGACACATCATCGAGGATCCTGCCACGCTGAGGCACACCATGGAGAAGGTGAGAGGAGCCATCCAATACTTTTTTTAATATTTTAATTACTGCTAAATCTATTTTGAAGTGCACCGTGAATAGATTATAGATCTTTATCTAATGGTTCCCCCCCCTGTTTCTCTGCCCAGGTGGTTCGCTCCGCAGTGACGAGTGGGACGGGCAGCACCACTTCGGGGGTGGTTTCTGGGAGCCTGGGCTCCAGAGAGATCAACTACATCCTGAGAGTGCTGGGGCCCGCGGCCTGCAGGGACCCTGACTGCTTCACTGAGGCAGCGACAAACTGCATCCGCATTGCACTACCTGCACCCAGGGGCACGGGCACCGGTGAGGAGGGGAGGGGAGAGGGGATCTGCATTGCACTGCCTGCACCCAGGGGCACGGGCACCGGTGAGGAGGGGAGGGGAGGGGAGAGGGGATCTGCATTGCACTGCCTGCACCCAGGGGCACAGGCACCGGTGAGGAGGGGAGGGGAGGGGAGAGGGGATCTGCATTGCACTGCCTGCACCCAGGGGCACAGGCACTGGTGAGGAGGGGAGGGGAGAGGGGATCTGCATTGCACTGCCTGCACCCAGGGGCACGGGCACCGGTGAGGAGAGGAGGGGAGGGGAGGGGAGAGGGGATCTGCATTGCACTGCCTGCACCCAGGGGCACGGGCACCGGTGAGGAGGGGAGGGGAGGGGAGAGGGGATCTGCATTGCACTGCCTGCACCCAGGGGCACAGGCACTGGTGAGGAGGGGAGAGGGGATCTGCATTGCACTGCCTGCACCCAGGGGCACGGGCACCGATGAGGAGGGGAGAGGGGATCTGCATTGCACTGCCTGCACCCAGGGGCACGGGCACCGGTGAGGAGAGGAGGGGAGGGGAGGGGAGAGGGGATCTGCATTGCACTGCCTGCACCCAGGGGCACGGGCACCGGTGAGGAGGGGAGGGGAGGGGAGAGGGGATCTGCATTGCACTGCCTGCACCCAGGGGCACGGGCACTGGTGAGGAGGGGAGAGGGGATCTGCATTGCACCCAGGGGCACCAGTTAGGGGGAGAGGGGGCTGGGTACTGGCACCAGTGAGACGAGGCTGGATACTGGGAGGAGAGGGAAAGCTGCTTGTGTGTAACTGCCTGCGTTGCTGATGGACATTTTTCTCCCTTTTCTTTCTTTTTTCTTTCTTTCTTTCTCTCAGCCTCGGACGACGAGTTTGAGAACCTGCGCATCAAGGGTCCGAACGCAGTGCAGCTGGTGAAGACCACCCCCCTGAAACTGTCCCCCCTGCCCAGCATCCCCGAGCCCATCAAAGAGGTCATCTACGACATGCTGAACGCGCTGGCAGCGTACCACGCTCCAGAGGAGGGTGAGAGAGGGGCTGGCTGGGGAGGGGAGAGAGGAGCGAGGCAGTGACTTGTGACGAGTGGATAGAGGATATGCTGATATTGCGTGACTAAACATTTGTTCACCTAAACTGTCAATTTTTAATAATCCTGGTGCTGATCCCCTCTCCCTCACCCTCCCTCTCTCCCTCCCCCTCTCTCTCCCTCCCCCTCTCTCTGTGCAGCCGAGCGTTCGGAGGCTCGCCTGGTCTCGGTGGCTGGCAGTCAGGAGCTGTGTCAGATCCTGCAGGACGTGGGAGACGACGTGTATCAGCAGTACAGGCTGACCAGGCAGGGCAGCGACTTCGACTCGCAGACTGGATTCACCCTCAATGTGAGAGCCGTGCGGTGTCTGTCTGTCTGTCTGTCTGTCTGTGTGTGTGTGTGTGTGTGTGTGTGTGTGTGTATGATGTTGACTGCGTGTGTGTCTGTGTGTAATGTTGACTGTGTCTGTGTGTAATGTTGACTGTGTGTCTGTGTATGATGTGGTGTGTGTCTGTGTGTAATGTTGACTGTGTGTCTGTGTACGATGTTGACTGTGTGTTCCTTCTCCTCCTCCAGACTCAGGTGTTTGCAGCAGACGGCAGTGCAGCCGAGTCATCGCAGTCAGGAACGCCGCAGGGAGAAGGTGAGATCTCTCCCTCCTCTCCTCTTCCTCTCCCTTTTGGCCAGAGCTGGACGTGTGTATAGATGACTCTGTGTCTCACTCCCTCTCTCCAGCATCCACCCCCGAGGAGCCCCGTGATGGGAAGAAGGAGAAGGAGAAGGAAGACCCCAAGCTGAAGTCCAAGGGCAGCAAGCCCCTGATGCCCACCTCCACCATCCTGAGGCTGCTGGCAGAGCTGGTGAGGTCCTACATGGGCATCGCCTCCCTCATCACCGGATACTCCTACACCGCAGGGCAGTCTGAGCTCATCAAGGAGGTGAACGGACATTTAGAATGTGTTGATTTCCATACCCCCTGAGTGAGTGTTTCTCTCTCTCTCTCTCTCTCTCTCTCTCTCTCTCTCTCTCTCTCTCTCTCTCTCTCTCTCTCTCTCTCTGTGTGAGTGTTAATCTCTTCTCTCCTCTCCCTCTCTCTCCAGGACTGCAGTGTGCTGGCGTTCGTGCTGGATCACCTCCTGCCCCACACTCAGAGCGCGGAGGATAAGGACACCCCTGCCCTGGCGCGGCTCTTCCTGGCCAGCCTGGCGGCTGCGGGGACGGGCACAGACGCCCAGGTGGCCCTGGTGAACGAGGTGAAGGCAGCGCTGAGCCGGGCGCTGGCCATGTCAGAGAGCACAGAGAAACACGCCAGGTAAACCAGTGCGGAGCCGCTGCACGGATACGAACCTCATTCGAGATCTTTTATTTAACGTCATGCAATGAAAGAATCTACAAAATCCATGATAGCGCCAAAAAGAAATTCCACTGCCGGAAGCGATAGTGTAGTACACGAGCAGCGGTGTGGAATTCAATATGTTAACAAGGGAACATTATTCAGCAGCTTTCATTGGACTCTATGAAGCTGAGGGAGTTCATTCTATATAGAGGGTGTGGAATTCAATATGTTAACAAGGGAACATTATTCAGCAGCTTTCATTGGACTCTATGAAGCTGAGGGAGTTCATTCTATATAGAGGGTGTGTAATTCAATATGTTAACAAGGGAACATTATTCAGCAGCTTTCATTGGACTCTATGAAGCTGAGGGAGTTCATTCTATATAGAGGGTGTGTAATTCAATATGTTAACAAGGGAACATTATTCAGCAGCTTTCATTGGACTCTATGAAGCTGAGGGAGTTCATTCTATATAGAGGGGGTGTGATTCAATATGTTAACAAGGGAACATTATTCAGCAGCTTTCATTGGACTCTATGAAGCTGAGTGAGTTCATTCTATATAGAGGGTGTGTGATTCAATATGTTAACAAGGGAACATTATTCAGCAGCTTTCATTGGACTCTATGAAGCTGAGGGAGTTCATTCTATATAGAGGGGGTGGAATTCAATATGTTAACAAGGGAACATTATTCAGCAGCTTTCATTGGACTCTATGAAGCTGAGGGAGTTCATTCTATATAGAGGGTGTGTGATTCAATATGTTAACAAGGGAACATTATTCAGCAGCTTTCATTGGACTCTATGAAGCTGAGGGAGTTCATTCTATATAGAGGGTGTGTGATTCAATATGTTAACAAGGGAACATTATTCAGCAGCTTTCATTGGACTCGATGAAGCTGAGTGAGTTCATTCTATATAGAGGGTGTGTGATTCAATATGTTAACAAGGGAACATTATTCAGCAGCTTTCATTGGACTCTATGAAGCTGAGGGAGTTTACAGCTGTTGCTGCTGTTCATGGATTCCAGTGGGGGCTGTGCCTGTTTGGGTCTGACTGTGTCCTCTCTTCTCTCCCCTCCTCCTCCTCTCATCTCTCATCTCTCCCCTCTCCCCTCCCCTCTCCTCTCCTCTCCTCCCCTCTCTCCTCTCTGCTCTCCAGGTTGCAGGCAGTGATGTGCATCATAAGCACCATCATGGAGTCCTGCCCCTCCACCTCCAGCTTCTACAGCACCGCGGCCACCAAGACCCAACACAACGGCATGAACAACATCATCCGACTGTTCCTGAAGAAGGGGCTGGTCAACGACCTGGCCAGAGTGCCCCACAGCCTGGATCTGTCCAGGTAGAGGCACGGCACAGCACGGCACAGCACAGCACAGCACGTGTTAATTTCTCTAGTGTTGTGAGATCTATCAGTCAGTGCCACACATGGGAATAAGACTCCCATATGTGGCATAAGACTCCCATTGCACAGCAGTGTGATCCACTCCTGGTTTCACTAGGAGTTTAATAATCAGACACACCTGAGCTTGTTAGCTAGACACACTGGGGGCTGATCAAGCTGGTAGTAAAACCTGGAATGGGCGACACTTCTGTGTAATAGGAGTCTTATTTCCATCCCTGAAGATTTAGTTTGTGTGTCTTCCTAATAGTATGGTTTTCCGATTTCTTAAATCTGTTACTGTCACACCCTGGTTAATATCACTCACATTTCTCAGTCATGCGTAGAGTGACAGCAATACAATGTATTGCTGTATTTCTTTCTTCATTGTACGTTATTGAGTTTGTCCCGGACGTCCTGTGTGTGTTAATGCCCCCTCCCTCCTCCCTCCCTCTCAGTCCCAACATGGCGAACACCGTGAACGCTGCCCTGAAGCCGCTGGAGACCCTGTCCCGCATCGTGAACCAGCCCAGCAGCCTGTTCAGCAGCAAGAGCGCCTCGAGCAAGAGCAAGAGTGAGCAAGACCAGCACGGGACGTCCCGGGACCAGAACAGCACCGCGCAGGACCAAGGTAAATACAATAAAACACACTGAGACACACCACAGAGCAAGACTGAGCAGGACCAGCCGACTGTGGTCGTGTGTAACCCCTGCGCTGTCCCACAGGAGACCCCGGAGAGACGGGGGTCCACAGGGAGCGCTCCGCCCCGCCCCCCGACGCAGACCTCATGGACGGAGAGACGGAGGGGGACAGCGTGGTGATCGCGGGACAGCCCGAGGTGCTGAACGCACAGGAGATGCAGGTGACCGGGGACGCGTACCTCTGTCTGTCGATCTGTAAAGATACAGACAGATATGTAGATAGAAAATTCACAGCACACATTTTAATGAAGGGATTTGATAAACAGATAACTCCTCTATTAAAACAAAAAAAATAGCTTAATTTAAAAGTGTTTTTTTTTTTTTTTTCAAATGTTTTTAGAACGAAAATTGTGTGTTGCATTATACCAAAAAAAAAAAAATTCATTTTTTTTCAAATTTGTTGATTTGATTTTATTTCAGTTTATTTCCCAAAAGCTCTGGTTTTGTTGCCATGCTGTTTTGATGGGAGAGCTGGTAAGATGTGCGCCCAGTGAATTCTTAACACCCTGTCCCTCTACAGGTAGAGAATGAACTGGTGGATCTGATCGATGAGCTACTGGAGAGAGACGGAGGAACAGTCAACAGCACCATCATAGGTGAGGCTGCAGGAAACCGATATAACACAAGACTGTGTGTGCGTGTGTGTCTCCTTGTAGTGTAAGTGTGTGTGTCTCTTGCAGTATAAGTATCTCTGTGTGTCTGCTTGCAGTGTTTGTATCTCTGTGTGTGTGTTGTGTCTCTTGCAGTGTATCTGTCTGTGTGTGTGTCTCTTCTTGCAGTGTAAGTATCTGTGTGTGTGTGTAAGTATCTCCTGTATGGATGGATGGAAGCCCTTGCAGTGTAAGTATCTGTCTCGCTGTGTGTGTCTCTCAATGCTGTCCTGTCCCTCTCAGTTGGACGCAGCGGGGAAGACGAGTCTCAGGAAGACGTGTTGATGGACGAGACGCCCTCCAGCCTGTGCCAGACCTCCACGCTGCAGGCTAACCGGGAAGGTGAGGACACTGACCAGCACCACTGTGTCCACGTCACTGTGTTCAAAACCAGAGGGAGGCCACGATGGCTTTCAGTTTGAGGAATCAATTCCCAGATCCTCTCTCTGTCTCTGTGTCTGTCTATCTGTCTGTTTCTCTGTGTGTGTGTGTCTCTCTTTTTCTGCCTCTCTGTGTGTCTCTCTCTCTCTCTGCCTGTCTGTCTCGCTCTCGCTCTCTCTCTCTGTGTCACACTTTTCCATATCTACCGCAGTCGTTCACGTAACAGAATTTCGTAAACGGGCGCATCGGACCGATCCCGTACGAAGGAAAGCAAGGCAGGATCTGAATGAGTAAATGAAGTCTCTGAAAAATGCGTCCCACCCATTTGTCCCCCCTGCACAGACTCGATGAATATCCTGGACCCAGAGGACGAGGAGCATACCCAGGAAGAGGACAGCAGCGGCAGCAACGAGGACGAAGACAGCCAGGACGAGGAGGAGGAGGAGGAGGAAGAGGAGGACGAGGAGGAGGAGGAAGAGG
>NW_026707383.1:0-27776 GCF_902713425.1 Acipenser ruthenus
ACTGCATAAAAAAACGAGTGTGTTGTCGTGGCAGTTGGTGATCAAAGAAATAAAACAAAATAAAATCAATAAATAATAATGTCATAGACTTAAAGTCATACCTTTGAAGTCATAATGCATTGCAAGTGTTATTAGGGAATGTTGTGCTGTGTTTTCAAGCGCTTCAATGTGCTGCTCTGCACGGTTTGGAGACAGCGCGTGCGTTCACGGAGATCAAGAGCAGCCGCCGCAGGGGAGGGATACCATGGTAAATAGGTTACCTATTTACCATGGTATCTCTCCCCTGGGTGCGTTGTGTTTTGGTGAGCATTAATGCAGGAAAGCAGCGGGCGGGATGGCGAGCTTGTCCTGCTGCTCCAACACAAGCTACCTTAAGAGCCGGTATGATGCGGGCAATGGGTGAAGTTCGTCAGGAGTACTGCATAAAAAAACGAGTGTGTTGTCGTGGCAGTTGGTGATCAAAGAAATAAAACAAAATAAAATCAATAAATAATAATGTCATAGACTTAAAGTCATACCTTTGAAGTCATAATGCATTGGAAGTGTTATTAGTGAATGTTGTGCTGTGTTTTCAAGCGCTTCAATGTGCTGCTCTGCAAGGTTTGGAGACAGCGGGTGCGTTCACGGAGATCAAGAGCAGCCGCCGCAGGGGAGGGATACCATGGTAAGGTTACCTATTTACCATGGTATCTCTCCCCTGGGTGCGTTGTGTTTTGGTGAGCATTAATGCAGGAAAGCAGCGGGCGGGATGGCGAGCTTGTCCTGCTGCTCCAACACAAGCTACCTTAAGAGCCGGTACGATGCGGGCAATGGGTGAAGTTCGTCAGGAGTACTGCATAAAAAAACGAGTGTGTTGTCGTGGCAGTTGGTGATCAAAGAAATAAAACAAAATAAAAACAATAAATAATAATGTCATAGACTTAAAGTCATACCTTTGAAGTCATAATGCATTGCAAGTGTTATTAGGGAATGTTGTGCTGTGTTTTCAAGCGCTTCAATGTGCTGCTCTGCAAGGTTTGGAGACAGCGCGTGCGTTCACGGAGATCAAGAGCAGCCGCCGCAGGGGAGGGATACCATGGTAAATAGGTTACCTATTTACCATGGTATCTCTCCCCTGGGTGCGTTGTGTTTTGGTGAGCATTAATGCAGGAAAGCAGCGGGCGGGATGGCGAGCTTGTCCTGCTGCTCCAACACAAGCTACCTTAAGAGCCGGTACGATGCGGGCAATGGGTGAAGTTCGTCAGGAGTACTGCATAAAAAAACGAGTGTGTTGTCGTGGCAGTTGGTGATCAAAGAAATAAAACAAAATAAAATCAATAAATAATAATGTCATAGACTTAAAGTCATACCTTTGAAGTCATAATGCATTGCAAGTGTTATTAGGGAATGTTGTGCTGTGTTTTCAAGCGCTTCAATGTGCTGCTCTGCAAGGTTTGGAGACAGCGCGTGCGTTCACGGAGATCAAGAGCAGCCGCCGCAGGGGAGGGATACCTCTCCCCTGGGTGCGTTGTGTTTTGGTGAGCATTAATGCAGGAAAGCAGCGGGCGGGATGGCGAGCTTGTCCTGCTGCTCCAACACAAGCTACCTTAAGAGCCGGTACGATGCGGGCAATGGGTGAAGTTCGTCAGGAGTACTGCATAAAAAAACGAGTGTGTTGTCGTGGCAGTTGGTGATCAAAGAAATAAAACAAAATAAAATCAATAAATAAATAATAATGTCATAGACTTAAAGTCATACCTTTGAAGTCATAATGCATTGCAAGTGTTATTAGGGAATGTTGTGCTGTGTTTTCAAGCGCTTCAATGTGCTGCTCTGCAAGGTTTGGAGACAGCGCGTGCGTTCACGGAGATCAAGAGCAGCCGCCGCAGGGGAGGGATACCATGGTAAATAGGTTACCTATTTACCATGGTATCTCTCCCCTGGGTGCGTTGTGTTTTGGTGAGCATTAATGCAGGAAAGCAGCGGGCGGGATGGCGAGCTTGTCCTGCTGCTCCAACACAAGCTACCTTCAGAGCCGGTACGATGCGGGCAATGGGTGAAGTTCGTCAGGAGTACTGCATAAAAAAACGAGTGTGTTGTCGTGGCAGTTGGTGATCAAAGAAATAAAACAAAATAAAATCAATAAATAATAATGTCATAGACTTAAAGTCATACCTTTGAAGTCATAATGCATTGCAAGTGTTATTAGGGAATGTTGTGCTGTGTTTTCAAGCGCTTCAATGTGCTGCTCTGCAAGGTTTGGAGACAGCGCGTGCGTTCACGGAGATCAAGAGCAGCCGCCGCAGGGGAGGGATACCATGGTAAATAGGTTACCTATTTACCATGGTATCTCTCCCCTGGGTGCGTTGTGTTTTGGTGAGCATTAATGCAGGAAAGCAGCGGGCGGGATGGCGAGCTTGTCCTGCTGCTCCAACACAAGCTACCTTCAGAGCCGGTACGATGCGGGCAATGGGTGAAGTTCGTCAGGAGTACTGCATAAAAAAACGAGTGTGTTGTCGTGGCAGTTGGTGATCAAAGAAATAAAACAAAATAAAATCAATAAATAATAATGTCATAGACTTAAAGTCATACCTTTGAAGTCATAATGCATTGCAAGTGTTATTAGGGAATGTTGTGCTGTGTTTTCAAGCGCTTCAATGTGCTGCTCTGCAAGGTTTGGAGACAGCGCGTGCGTTCACGGAGATCAAGAGCAGCCGCCGCAGGGGAGGGATACCATGGTAAATAGGTTACCTATTTACCATGGTATCTCTCCCCTGGGTGCGTTGTGTTTTGGTGAGCATTAATGCAGGAAAGCAGCGGGCGGGATGGCGAGCTTGTCCTGCTGCTCCAACACAAGCTACCTTCAGAGCCGGTACGATGCGGGCAATGGGTGAAGTTCGTCAGGAGTACTGCATAAAAAAACGAGTGTGTTGTCGTGGCAGTTGGTGATCAAAGAAATAAAACAAAATAAAATCAATAAATAATAATGTCATAGACTTAAAGTCATACCTTTGAAGTCATAATGCATTGCAAGTGTTATTAGGGAATGTTGTGCTGTGTTTTCAAGCGCTTCAATGTGCTGCTCTGCAAGGTTTGGAGACAGCGCGTGCGTTCACGGAGATCAAGAGCAGCCGCCGCAGGGGAGGGATACCATGGTAAATAGGTTACCTATTTACCATGGTATCTCTCCCCTGGGTGCGTTGTGTTTTGGTGAGCATTAATGCAGGAAAGCAGCGGGCGGGATGGCGAGCTTGTCCTGCTGCTCCAACACAAGCTACCTTCAGAGCCGGTACGATGCGGGCAATGGGTGAAGTTCGTCAGGAGTACTGCATAAAAAAACGAGTGTGTTGTCGTGGCAGTTGGTGATCAAAGAAATAAAACAAAATAAAATCAATAAATAATAATGTCATAGACTTAAAGTCATACCTTTGAAGTCATAATGCATTGCAAGTGTTATTAGGGAATGTTGTGCTGTGTTTTCAAGCGCTTCAATGTGCTGCTCTGCAAGGTTTGGAGACAGCGCGTGCGTTCACGGAGATCAAGAGCAGCCGCCGCAGGGGAGGGATACCATGGTAAATAGGTTACCTATTTACCATGGTATCTCTCCCCTGGGTGCGTTGTGTTTTGGTGAGCATTAATGCAGGAAAGCAGCGGGCGGGATGGCGAGCTTGTCCTGCTGCTCCAACACAAGCTACCTTCAGAGCCGGTACGATGCGGGCAATGGGTGAAGTTCGTCAGGAGTACTGCATAAAAAAACGAGTGTGTTGTCGTGGCAGTTGGTGATCAAAGAAATAAAACAAAATAAAATCAATAAATAATAATGTCATAGACTTAAAGTCATACCTTTGAAGTCATAATGCATTGCAAGTGTTATTAGGGAATGTTGTGCTGTGTTTTCAAGCGCTTCAATGTGCTGCTCTGCAAGGTTTGGAGACAGCGGGTGCGTTCACGGAGATCAAGAGCAGCCGCCGCAGGGGAGGGATACCATGGTAAGGTTACCTATTTACCATGGTATCTCTCCCCTGGGTGCGTTGTGTTTTGGTGAGCAATAATGCAGGAAAGCAGCGGGCGGGATGGCGAGCTTGTCCTGCTGCTACAACACAAGCTATCTTAAGAGCCGGTACGATGCTGGCAATGGGTGAAGTTCGTCAGGAGTACTGCATAAAAAAACGAGTGTGTTGTCGTGGCAGTTGGTGATCAAAGAAATAAAACAAAATAAAATCAATAAATAATAATGTCATAGACTTAAAGTCATACCTTTGAAGTCATAATGCATTGCAAGTGTTATTAGGGAATGTTGTGCTGTGTTTTCAAGCGCTTCAATGTGCTGCTCTGCAAGGTTTGGAGACAGCGGGTGCGTTCACGGAGATCAAGAGCAGCCGCCGCAGGGGAGGGATACCATGGTAAGGTTACCTATTTACCATGGTATCTCTCCCCTGGGTGCGTTGTGTTTTGGTGAGCAATAATGCAGGAAAGCAGCGGGCGGGATGGCGAGCTTGTCCTGCTGCTACAACACAAGCTATCTTAAGAGCCGGTACGATGCGGGCAATGGGTGAAGTTCGTCAGGAGTACTGCATAAAAAAACGAGTGTGTTGTCGTGGCAGTTGGTGATCAAAGAAATAAAACAAAATAAAATCAATAAATAATAATGTCATAGACTTAAAGTCATACCTTTGAAGTCATAATGCATTGCAAGTGTTATTAGGGAATGTTGTGCTGTGTTTTCAAGCGCTTCAATGTGCTGCTCTGCACGGTTTGGAGACAGCGCGTGCGTTCACGGAGATCAAGAGCAGCCGCCGCAGGGGAGGGATACCATGGTAAATAGGTTACCTATTTACCATGGTATCTCTCCCCTGGGTGCGTTGTGTTTTGGTGAGCAATAATGCAGGAAAGCAGCGGGCGGGATGGCGAGCTTGTCCTGCTGCTCCAACACAAGCTACCTTCAGAGCCGGTACGATGCGGGCAATGGGTGAAGTTCGTCAGGAGTACTGCATAAAAAAACGAGTGTGTTGTCGTGGCAGTTGGTGATCAAAGAAATAAAACAAAATAAAATCAATAAATAATAATGTCATAGACTTAAAGTCATACCTTTGAAGTCATAATGCATTGCAAGTGTTATTAGGGAATGTTGTGCTGTGTTTTCAAGCGCTTCAATGTGCTGCTCTGCAAGGTTTGGAGACAGCGCGTGCGTTCACGGAGATCAAGAGCAGCCGCCGCAGGGGAGGGATACCATGGTAAATAGGTTACCTATTTACCATGGTATCTCTCCCCTGGGTGCGTTGTGTTTTGGTGAGCATTAATGCAGGAAAGCAGCGGGCGGGATGGCGAGCTTGTCCTGCTGCTCCAACACAAGCTACCTTCAGAGCCGGTACGATGCGGGCAATGGGTGAAGTTCGTCAGGAGTACTGCATAAAAAAACGAGTGTGTTGTCGTGGCAGTTGGTGATCAAAGAAATAAAACAAAATAAAATCAATAAATAATAATGTCATAGACTTAAAGTCATACCTTTGAAGTCATAATGCATTGGAAGTGTTATTAGGGAATGTTGTGCTGTGTTTTCAAGCGCTTCAATGTGCTGCTCTGCAAGGTTTGGAGACAGCGCGTGCGTTCACGGAGATCAAGAGCAGCCGCCGCAGGGGAGGGATACCATGGTAAATAGGTTACCTATTTACCATGGTATCTCTCCCCTGGGTGCGTTGTGTTTTGGTGAGCATTAATGCAGGAAAGCAGCGGGCGGGATGGCGAGCTTGTCCTGCTGCTCCAACACAAGCTACCTTCAGAGCCGGTACGATGCTGGCAATGGGTGAAGTTCGTCAGGAGTACTGCATAAAAAAACGAGTGTGTTGTCGTGGCAGTTGGTGATCAAAGAAATAAAACAAAATAAAATCAATAAATAATAATGTCATAGACTTAAAGTCATACCTTTGAAGTCATAATGCATTGCAAGTGTTATTAGGAAATGTTGTGCTGTGTTTTCAAGCGCTTCAATGTGCTGCTCTGCAAGGTTTGGAGACAGCGGGTGCGTTCACGGAGATCAAGAGCAGCCGCCGCAGGGGAGGGATACCATGGTAAGGTTACCTATTTACCATGGTATCTCTCCCCTGGGTGCGTTGTGTTTTGGTGAGCAATAATGCAGGAAAGCAGCGGGCGGGATGGCGAGCTTGTCCTGCTGCTACAACACAAGCTATCTTAAGAGCCGGTACGATGCGGGCAATGGGTGAAGTTCGTCAGGAGTACTGCATAAAAAAACGAGTGTGTTGTCGTGGCAGTTGGTGATCAAAGAAATAAAACAAAATAAAATCAATAAATAATAATGTCATAGACTTAAAGTCATACCTTTGAAGTCATAATGCATTGCAAGTGTTATTAGGGAATGTTGTGCTGTGTTTTCAAGCGCTTCAATGTGCTGCTCTGCAAGGTTTGGAGACAGCGGGTGCGTTCACGGAGATCAAGAGCAGCCGCCGCAGGGGAGGGATACCATGGTAAGGTTACCTATTTACCATGGTATCTCTCCCCTGGGTGCGTTGTGTTTTGGTGAGCATTAATGCAGGAAAGCAGCGGGCGGGATGGCGAGCTTGTCCTGCTGCTCCAACACAAGCTACCTTCAGAGCCGGTACGATGCGGGCAATGGGTGAAGTTCGTCAGGAGTACTGCATAAAAAAACGAGTGTGTTGTCGTGGCAGTTGGTGATCAAAGAAATAAAACAAAATAAAATCAATAAATAATAATGTCATAGACTTAAAGTCATACCTTTGAAGTCATAATGCATTGCAAGTGTTATTAGGGAATGTTGTGCTGTGTTTTCAAGCGCTTCAATGTGCTGCTCTGCAAGGTTTGGAGACAGCGCGTGCGTTCACGGAGATCAAGAGCAGCCGCCGCAGGGGAGGGATACCATGGTAAATAGGTTACCTATTTAATAGGTTACCTATTTACCATGGTATCTCTCCCCTGGGTGCGTTGTGTTTTGGTGAGCATTAATGCAGGAAAGCAGCGGGCGGGATGGCGAGCTTGTCCTGCTGCTCCAACACAAGCTACCTTCAGAGCCGGTACGATGCGGGCAATGGGTGAAGTTCGTCAGGAGTACTGCATAAAAAAACGAGTGTGTTGTCGTGGCAGTTGGTGATCAAAGAAATAAAACAAAATAAAATCAATAAATAATAATGTCATAGACTTAAAGTCATACCTTTGAAGTCAAAATACATTGCAAGTGTTATTAGGGAATGTTGTGCTGTGTTTTCATGCGCTTCAATGTGCTGCTCTGCAAGGTTTGGAGACAGCGCGTGCGTTCACGGAGATCAAGAGCAGCCGCCGCAGGGGAGGGATACCATGGTAAATAGGTTACCTATTTACCATGGTATCTCTCCCCTGGGTGCGTTGTGTTTTGGTGAGCATTAATGCAGGAAAGCAGCGGGGGGGATGGCGAGCTTGTCCTGCTGCTCCAACACAAGCTACCTTCAGAGCCGGTACGATGCTGGCAATGGGTGAAGTTCGTCAGGAGTACTGCATAAAAAAACGAGTGTGTTGTCGTGGCAGTTGGTGATCAAAGAAATAAAACAAAATAAAATCAATAAATAATAATGTCATAGACTTAAAGTCATACCTTTGAAGTCATAATGCATTGCACGTGTTATTAGGGAATGTTGTGCTGTGTTTTCAAGCGCTTCAATGTGCTGCTCTGCAAGGTTTGGAGACAGCGCGTGCGTTCACGGAGATCAAGAGCAGCCGCCACAGGGGAGGGATACCATGGTAAATAGGTTACCTATTTACCATGGTATCTCTCCCCTGGGTGCGTTGTGTTTTGGTGAGCATTAATGCAGGAAAGCAGCGGGCGGGATGGCGAGCTTGTCCTGCTGCTCCAACACAAGCTACCTTCAGAGCCGGTACGATGCGGGCAATGGGTGAAGTTCGTCAGGAGTACTGCATAAAAAAACGAGTGTGTTGTCGTGGCAGTTGGTGATCAAAGAAATAAAACAAAATAAAATCAATAAATAATAATGTCATAGACTTAAAGTCATACATTTGAAGTCATAATGCATTGCAAGTGTTATTAGGGAATGTTGTGCTGTGTTTTCAAGCGCTTCAATGTGCTGCTCTGCAAGGTTTGGAGACAGCGCGTGCGTTCACGGAGATCAAGAGCAGCCGCCGCAGGGGAGGGATACCATGGTAAATAGGTTACCTATTTACCATGGTATCTCTCCCCTGGGTGCGTTGTGTTTTGGTGAGCATTAATGCAGGAAAGCAGCGGGGGGGATGGCGAGCTTGTCCTGCTGCTCCAACACAAGCTACCTTCAGAGCCGGTACGATGCGGGCAATGGGTGAAGTTCGTCAGGAGTACTGCATAAAAAAACGAGTGTGTTGTCGTGGCAGTTGGTGATCAAAGAAATAAAACAAAATAAAATCAATAAATAATAATGTCATAGACTTAAAGTCATACCTTTGAAGTCATAATGCATTGCAAGTGTTATTAGGGAATGTTGTGCTGTGTTTTCAAGCGCTTCAATGTGCTGCTCTGCAAGGTTTGGAGACAGCGCGTGCGTTCACGGAGATCAAGAGCAGCCGCCGCAGGGGAGGGATACCATGGTAAATAGGTTACCTATTTACCATGGTATCTCTCCCCTGGGTGCGTTGTGTTTTGGTGAGCATTAATGCAGGAAAGCAGCGGGCGGGATGGCGAGCTTGTCCTGCTGCTCCAACACAAGCTACCTTAAGAGCCGGTACGATGCGGGCAATGGGTGAAGTTCGTCAGGAGTACTGCATAAAAAAACGAGTGTGTTGTCGTGGCAGTTGGTGATCAAAGAAATAAAACAAAATAAAATCAATAAATAATAATGTCATAGACTTAAAGTCATACCTTTGAAGTCATAATGCATTGCAAGTGTTATTAGGGAATGTTGTGCTGTGTTTTCAAGCGCTTCAATGTGCTGCTCTGCAAGGTTTGGAGACAGCGCGTGCGTTCACGGAGATCAAGAGCAGCCGCCGCAGGGGAGGGATACCATAGTAAATAGGTTACCTATTTACCATGGTATCTCTCCCCTGGGTGCGTTGTGTTTTGGTGAGCATTAATGCAGGAAAGCAGCGGGCGGGATGGCGAGCTTGTCCTGCTGCTCCAACACAAGCTACCTTAAGAGCCGGTACGATGCGGGCAATGGGTGAAGTTCGTCAGGAGTACTGCATAAAAAAACGAGTGTGTTGTCGTGGCAGTTGGTGATCAAAGAAATAAAACAAAATAAAATCAATAAATAATAATGTCATAGACTTAAAGTCATACCTTTGAAGTCATAATGCATTGCAAGTGTTATTAGGGAATGTTGTGCTGTGTTTTCAAGCGCTTCAATGTGCTGCTCTGCAAGGTTTGGAGACAGCGCGTGCGTTCACGGAGATCAAGAGCAGCCGCCGCAGGGGAGGGATACCATGGTAAATAGGTTACCTATTTACCATGGTATCTCTCCCCTGGGTGCGTTGTGTTCTGGTGAGCATTAATGCAGGAAAGCAGCGGGCGGGATGGCGAGCTTGTCCTGCTGCTCCAACACAAGCTACCTGAAGAGCCGGTACGATGCGGGCAATGGGTGAAGTTCGTCAGGAGTACTGCATAAAAAAACGAGTGTGTTGTCGTGGCAGTTGGTGATCAAAGAAATAAAACAAAATAAAATCAATAAATAATAATGTCATAGACTTAAAGTCATACCTTTGAAGTCATAATGCATTGCAAGTGTTATTAGGGAATGTTGTGCTGTGTTTTCAAGCGCTTCAATGTGCTGCTCTGCAAGGTTTGGAGACAGCGCGTGCGTTCACGGAGATCAAGAGCAGCCGCCGCAGGGGAGGGATACCATGGTAAATAGGTTACCTATTTAATAGGTTACCTATTTACCATGGTATCTCTCCCCTGGGTGCGTTGTGTTTTGGTGAGCATTAATGCAGGAAAGCAGCGGGCGGGATGGCGAGCTTGTCCTGCTGCTCCAACACAAGCTACCTTCAGAGCCGGTACGATGCGGGCAATGGGTGAAGTTCGTCAGGAGTACTGCATAAAAAAAACGAGTGTGTTGTCGTGGCAGTTGGTGATCAAAGAAATAAAACAAAATAAAATCAATAAATAATAATGTCATAGACTTAAAGTCATACCTTTGAAGTCATAATGCATTGCAAGTGTTATTAGGGAATGTTGTGCTGTGTTTTCAAGCGCTTCAATGTGCTGCTCTGCAAGGTTTGGAGACAGCGCGTGCGTTCACGGAGATCAAGAGCAGCCGCCGCAGGGGAGGGATACCATGGTAAATAGGTTACCTATTTAATAGGTTACCTATTTACCATGGTATCTCTCCCCTGGGTGCGTTGTGTTTTGGTGAGCATTAATGCAGGAAAGCAGCGGGCGGGATGGCGAGCTTGTCCTGCTGCTCCAACACAAGCTACCTTCAGAGCCGGTACGATGCGGGCAATGGGTGAAGTTCGTCAGGAGTACTGCATAAAAAAAACGAGTGTGTTGTCGTGGCAGTTGGTGATCAAAGAAATAAAACAAAATAAAATCAATAAATAATAATGTCATAGACTTAAAGTCATACCTTTGAAGTCAAAATGCATTGCAAGTGTTATTAGGGAATGTTGTGCTGTGTTTTCATGCGCTTCAATGTGCTGCTCTGCAAGGTTTGGAGACAGCGCGTGCGTTCACGGAGATCAAGAGCAGCCGCCGCAGGGGAGGGATACCATGGTAAATAGGTTACCTATTTACCATGGTATCTCTCCCCTGGGTGCGTTGTGTTTTGGTGAGCATTAATGCAGGAAAGCAGCGGGGGGGATGGTGAGCTTGTCCTGCTGCTCCAACACAAGCTACCTTCAGAGCCGGTACGATGCTGGCAATGGGTGAAGTTCGTCAGGAGTACTGCATAAAAAAACTAGTGTGTTGTCGTGGCAGTTGGTGATCAAAGAAATAAAACAAAATAAAATCAATAAATAATAATGTCATAGACTTAAAGTCATACCTTTGAAGTCATAATGCATTGCAAGTGTTATTAGGGAATGTTGTGCTGTGTTTTCAAGCGCTTCAATGTGCTGCTCTGCAAGGTTTGGAGACAGCGCGTGCGTTCACGGAGATCAAGAGCAGCCGCCGCAGGGGAGGGATACCATGGTAAATAGGTTACCTATTTACCATGGTATCTCTCCCCTGGGTGCGTTGTGTTTTGGTGAGCATTAATGCAGGAAAGTAGCGGGCGGGATGGCGAGCTTGTCCTGCTGCTCCAACACAAGCTACCTTAATAGCCGGTACGATGCGGGCAATGGGTGAAGTTCGTCAGGAGTACTGCATAAAAAAACGAGTGTGTTGTCGTGGCAGTTGGTGATCAAAGAAATAAAACAAAATAAAATCAATAAATAATAATGTCATAGACTTAAAGTCATACCTTTGAAGTCATAATGCATTGCAAGTGTTATTAGGGAATGTTGTGCTGTGTTTTCAAGCGCTTCAATGTGCTGCTCTGCAAGGTTTGGAGACAGCGCGTGCGTTCACGGAGATCAAGAGCAGCCGCCGCAGGGGAGGGATACCATGGTAAATAGGTTACCTATTTACCATGGTATCTCTCCCCTGGGTGCGTTGTGTTTTGGTGAGCATTAATGCAGGAAAGCAGCGGGCGGGATGGCGAGCTTGTCCTGCTGCTCCAACACAAGCTACCTTCAGAGCCGGTACGATGCGGGCAATGGGTGAAGTTCGTCAGGAGTACTGCATAAAAAAACGAGTGTGTTGTCGTGGCAGTTGGTGATCAAAGAAATAAAACAAAATAAAATCAATAAATAATAATGTCATAGACTTAAAGTCATACCTTTGAAGTCATAATGCATTGCAAGTGTTATTAGGGAATGTTGTGCTGTGTTTTCAAGCGCTTCAATGTGCTGCTCTGCAAGGTTTGGAGACAGCGCGTGCGTTCACGGAGATCAAGAGCAGCCGCCGCAGGGGAGGGATACCATGGTAAATAGGTTACCTATTTACCATGGTATCTCTCCCCTGGGTGCGTTGTGTTTTGGTGAGCATTAATGCAGGAAAGCAGCGGGCGGGATGGCGAGCTTGTCCTGCTGCTCCAACACAAGCTACCTTAAGAGCCGGTACGATGCGGGCAATGGGTGAAGTTCGTCAGGAGTACTGCATAAAAAAACGAGTGTGTTGTCGTGGCAGTTGGTGATCAAAGAAATAAAACAAAATAAAATCAATAAATAATAATGTCATAGACTTAAAGTCATACCTTTGAAGTCATAATGCATTGCAAGTGTTATTAGGGAATGTTGTGCTGTGTTTTCAAGCGCTTCAATGTGCTGCTCTGCAAGGTTTGGAGACAGCGCGTGCGTTCACGGAGATCAAGAGCAGCCGCCGCAGGGGAGGGATACCATGGTAAATAGGTTACCTATTTACCATGGTATCTCTCCCCTGGGTGCGTTGTGTTTTGGTGAGCATTAATGCAGGAAAGCAGCGGGCGGGATGGCGAGCTTGTCCTGCTGCTCCAACACAAGCTACCTTAAGAGCCGGTACGATGCGGGCAATGGGTGAAGTTCGTCAGGAGTACTGCATAAAAAAACGAGTGTGTTGTCGTGGCAGTTGGTGATCAAAGAAATAAAACAAAATAAAATCAATAAATAATAATGTCATAGACTTAAAGTCATACCTTTGAAGTCATAATGCATTGCAAGTGTTATTAGGGAATGTTGTGCTGTGTTTTCAAGCGCTTCAATGTGCTGCTCTGCAAGGTTTGGAGACAGCGCGTGCGTTCACGGAGATCAAGAGCAGCCGCCGCAGGGGAGGGATACCATGGTAAATAGGTTACCTATTTACCATGGTATCTCTCCCCTGGGTGCGTTGTGTTCTGGTGAGCATTAATGCAGGAAAGCAGCGGGCGGGATGGCGAGCTTGTCCTGCTGCTCCAACACAAGCTACCTGAAGAGCCGGTACGATGCGGGCAATGGGTGAAGTTCGTCAGGAGTACTGCATAAAAAAACGAGTGTGTTGTCGTGGCAGTTGGTGATCAAAGAAATAAAACAAAATAAAATCAATAAATAATAATGTCATAGACTTAAAGTCATACCTTTGAAGTCATAATGCATTGCAAGTGTTATTAGGGAATGTTGTGCTGTGTTTTCAAGCGCTTCAATGTGCTGCTCTGCAAGGTTTGGAGACAGCGCGTGCGTTCACGGAGATCAAGAGCAGCCGCCGCAGGGGAGGGATACCATGGTAAATAGGTTACCTATTTACCATGGTATCTCTCCCCTGGGTGCGTTGTGTTTTGGTGAGCATTAATGCAGGAAAGCAGCGGGCGGGATGGCGAGCTTGTCCTGCTGCTCCAACACAAGCTACCTTAAGAGCCGGTACGATGCGGGCAATGGGTGAAGTTCGTCAGGAGTACTGCATAAAAAAACGAGTGTGTTGTCGTGGCAGTTGGTGATCAAAGAAATAAAACAAAATAAAATCAATAAATAATAATGTCATAGACTTAAAGTCATACCTTTGAAGTCATAATGCATTGCAAGTGTTATTAGGGAATGTTGTGCTGTGTTTTCAAGCGCTTCAATGTGCTGCTCTGCAAGGTTTGGAGACAGCGCGTGCGTTCACGGAGATCAAGAGCAGCCGCCGCAGGGGAGGGATACCATGGTAAATAGGTTACCTATTTAATAGGTTACCTATTTACCATGGTATCTCTCCCCTGGGTGCGTTGTGTTTTGGTGAGCATTAATGCAGGAAAGCAGCGGGCGGGATGGCGAGCTTGTCCTGCTGCTCCAACACAAGCTACCTTCAGAGCCGGTACGATGCGGGCAATGGGTGAAGTTCGTCAGGAGTACTGCATAAAAAAACGAGTGTGTTGTCGTGGCAGTTGGTGATCAAAGAAATAAAACAAAATAAAATCAATAAATAATAATGTCATAGACTTAAAGTCATACCTTTGAAGTCAAAATGCATTGCAAGTGTTATTAGGGAATGTTGTGCTGTGTTTTCATGCGCTTCAATGTGCTGCTCTGCAAGGTTTGGAGACAGCGCGTGCGTTCACGGAGATCAAGAGCAGCCGCCGCAGGGGAGGGATACCATGGTAAATAGGTTACCTATTTACCATGGTATCTCTCCCCTGGGTGCGTTGTGTTTTGGTGAGCATTAATGCAGGAAAGCAGCGGGGGGGATGGTGAGCTTGTCCTGCTGCTCCAACACAAGCTACCTTCAGAGCCGGTACGATGCTGGCAATGGGTGAAGTTCGTCAGGAGTACTGCATAAAAAAACGAGTGTGTTGTCGTGGCAGTTGGTGATCAAAGAAATAAAACAAAATAAAATCAATAAATAATAATGTCATAGACTTAAAGTCATACCTTTGAAGTCATAATGCATTGCAAGTGTTATTAGGGAATGTTGTGCTGTGTTTTCAAGCGCTTCAATGTGCTGCTCTGCAAGGTTTGGAGACAGCGCGTGCGTTCACGGAGATCAAGAGCAGCCGCCGCAGGGGAGGGATACCATGGTAAATAGGTTACCTATTTACCATGGTATCTCTCCCCTGGGTGCGTTGTGTTTTGGTGAGCATTAATGCAGGAAAGCAGCGGGCGGGATGGCGAGCTTGTCCTGCTGCTCCAACACAATCTACCTTAAGAGCCGGTACGATGCGGGCAATGGGTGAAGTTAGTCAGGAGTACTGCATAAAAAAACGAGTGTGTTGTCGTGGCAGTTGGTGATCAAAGAAATAAAACAAAATAAAATCAATAAATAATAATGTCATAGACTTAAAGTCATACCTTTGAAGTCATAATGCATTGCAAGTGTTATTAGGGAATGTTGTGCTGTGTTTTCAAGCGCTTCAATGTGCTGCTCTGCAAGGTTTGGAGACAGCGCGTGCGTTCACGGAGATCAAGAGCAGCCGCCGCAGGGGAGGGATACCATGGTAAATAGGTTACCTATTTACCATGGTATCTCTCCCCTGGGTGCGTTGTGTTCTGGTGAGCATTAATGCAGGAAAGCAGCGGGCGGGATGGCGAGCTTGTCCTGCTGCTCCAACACAAGCTACCTTAAGAGCCGGTACGATGCGGGCAATGGGTGAAGTTCGTCAGGAGTACTGCATAAAAAAACGAGTGTGTTGTCGTGGCAGTTGGTGATCAAAGAAATAAAACAAAATAAAATCAATAAATAATAATGTCATAGACTTAAAGTCATACCTTTGAAGTCATAATGCATTGCAAGTGTTATTAGGGAATGTTGTGCTGTGTTTTCAAGCGCTTCAATGTGCTGCTCTGCAAGGTTTGGAGACAGCGCGTGCGTTCACGGAGATCAAGAGCAGCCGGAGATCAAGAGCAGCCGCCGCAGGGGAGGGATACCATGGTAAATAGGTTACCTATTTACCATGGTATCTCTCCCCTGGGTGCGTTGTGTTTTGGTGAGCATTAATGCAGGAAAGCAGCGGGCGGGATGGCGAGCTTGTCCTGCTGCTCCAACACAAGCTACCTTCAGAGCCGGTACGATGCGGGCAATGGGTGAAGTTCGTCAGGAGTACTGCATAAAAAAACGAGTGTGTTGTCGTGGCAGTTGGTGATCAAAGAAATAAAACAAAATAAAATCAATAAATAATAATGTCATAGACTTAAAGTCATACCTTTGAAGTCATAATGCATTGCAAGTGTTATTAGGGAATGTTGTGCTGTGTTTTCAAGCGCTTCAATGTGCTGCTCTGCAAGGTTTGGAGACAGCGCGTGCGTTCACGGAGATCAAGAGCAGCCGCCGCAGGGGAGGGATACCATGGTAAATAGGTTACCTATTTACCATGGTATCTCTCCCCTGGGTGCGTTGTGTTTTGGTGAGCATTAATGCAGGAAAGCAGCGGGCGGGATGGCGAGCTTGTCCTGCTGCTCCAACACAAGCTACCTTCAGAGCCGGTACGATGCGGGCAATGGGTGAAGTTCGTCAGGAGTACTGCATAAAAAAACGAGTGTGTTGTCGTGGCAGTTGGTGATCAAAGAAATAAAACAAAATAAAATCAATAAATAATAATGTCATAGACTTAAAGTCATACCTTTGAAGTCATAATGCATTGCAAGTGTTATTAGGGAATGTTGTGCTGTGTTTTCAAGCGCTTCAATGTGCTGCTCTGCAAGGTTTGGAGACAGCGCGTGCGTTCACGGAGATCAAGAGCAGCCGCCGCAGGGGAGGGATACCATGGTAAATAGGTTACCTATTTACCATGGTATCTCTCCCCTGGGTGCGTTGTGTTTCGGTGAGCATTAATGCAGGAAAGCAGCGGGCGGGATGGCGAGCTTGTCCTGCAGCTCCAACACAAGCTACCTTAAGAGCCGGTACGATGCGGGCAATGGGTGAAGTTCGTCAGGAGTACTGCATAAAAAAACGAGTGTGTTGTCGTGGCAGTTGGTGATCAAAGAAATAAAACAAAATAAAATCAATAAATAATAATGTCATAGACTTAAAGTCATACCTTTGAAGTCATAATGCATTGCAAGTGTTATTAGGGAATGTTGTGCTGTGTTTTCAAGCGCTTCAATGTGCTGCTCTGCAAGGTTTGGAGACAGCGTGTGCGTTCACGGAGATCAAGAGCAGCCGCCGCAGGGGAGGGATACCATGGTAAATAGGTTACCTATTTACCATGGTATCTCTCCCCTGGGTGCGTTGTGTTTTGGTGAGCATTAATGCAGGAAAGCAGCGGGCGGGATGGCGAGCTTGTCCTGCTGCTCCAACACAAGCTACCTTAAGAGCCGGTACGATGCGGGCAATGGGTGAAGTTCGTCAGGAGTACTGCATAAAAAAACGAGTGTGTTGTCGTGGCAGTTGGTGATCAAAGAAATAAAACAAAATAAAATCAATAAATAATAATGTCATAGACTTAAAGTCATACCTTTGAAGTCATAATGCATTGCAAGTGTTATTAGGGAATGTTGTGCTGTGTTTTCAAGCGCTTCAATGTGCTGCTCTGCAAGGTTTGGAGACAGCGCGTGCGTTCACGGAGATCAAGAGCAGCCGGAGATCAAGAGCAGCCGCCGCAGGGGAGGGATACCAGGGTAAATAGGTTACCTATTTACCATGGTATCTCTCCCCTGGGTGCGTTGTGTTTTGGTGAGCATTAATGCAGGAAAGCAGCGGGCGGGATGGCGAGCTTGTCCTGCTGCTCCAACACAAGCTACCTTAAGAGCCGGTACGATGCGGTCAATGGGTGAAGTTCGTCAGGAGTACTGCATAAAAAAACGAGTGTGTTGTCGTGGCAGTTGGTGATCAAAGAAATAAAACAAAATAAAATCAATAAATAATAATGTCATAGACTTAAAGTCATACCTTTGAAGTCATAATGCATTGCAAGTGTTATTAGGGAATGTTGTGCTGTGTTTTCAAGCGCTTCAATGTGCTGCTCTGCAAGGTTTGGAGACAGCGCGTGCGTTCACGGAGATCAAGAGCAGCCGCCGCAGGGGAGGGATACCATGGTAAATAGGTTACCTATTTACCATGGTATCTCTCCCCTGGGTGCGTTGTGTTTTGGTGAGCATTAATGCAGGAAAGCAGCGGGCGGGATGGCGAGCTTGTCCTGCTGCTCCAACACAAGCTACCTTAAGAGCCGGTACGATGCGGGCAATGGGTGAAGTTCGTCAGGAGTACTGCATAAAAAAACGAGTGTGTTGTCGTGGCAGTTGGTGATCAAAGAAATAAAACAAAATAAAATCAATAAATAATAATGTCATAGACTTAAAGTCATACCTTTGAAGTCATAATGCATTGCAAGTGTTATTAGGGAATGTTGTGCTGTGTTTTCAAGCGCTTCAATGTGCTGCTCTGCAAGGTTTGGAGACAGCGCGTGCGTTCACGGAGATCAAGAGCAGCCGGAGATCAAGAGCAGCCGCCGCAGGGGAGGGATACCATGGTAAATAGGTTACCTATTTACCATGGTATCTCTCCCCTGGGTGCGTTGTGTTTTGGTGAGCATTAATGCAGGAAAGCAGCGGGCGGGATGGCGAGCTTGTCCTGCTGCTCCAACACAAGCTACCTTCAGAGCCGGTACGATGCGGGCAATGGGTGAAGTTCGTCAGGAGTACTGCATAAAAAAAACGAGTGTGTTGTCGTGGCAGTTGGTGATCAAAGAAATAAAACAAAATAAAATCACTAAATAATAATGTCATAGACTTAAAGTCATACCTTTGAAGTCATAATGCATTGCAAGTGTTATTAGGGAATGTTGTGCTGTGTTTTCAAGCGCTTCAATGTGCTGCTCTGCAAGGTTTGGAGACAGCGCGTGCGTTCACGGAGATCAAGAGCAGCCGCCGCAGGGGAGGGATACCATGGTAAATAGGTTACCTATTTACCATGGTATCTCTCCCCTGGGTGCGTTGTGTTTTGGTGAGCATTAATGCAGGAAAGCAGCGGGCGGGATGGCGAGCTTGTCCTGCTGCTCCAACACAAGCTACCTTCAGAGCCGGTACGATGCGGGCAATGGGTGAAGTTCGTCAGGAGTACTGCATAAAAAAACGAGTGTGTTGTCGTGGCAGTTGGTGATCAAAGAAATAAAACAAAATAAAATCAATAAATAATAATGTCATAGACTTAAAGTCATACCTTTGAAGTCAAAATGCATTGCAAGTGTTATTAGGGAATGTTGTGCTGTGTTTTCATGCGCTTCAATGTGCTGCTCTGCAAGGTTTGGAGACAGCGCGTGCGTTCACGGAGATCAAGAGCAGCCGCCGCAGGGGAGGGATACCATGGTAAATAGGTTACCTATTTACCATGGTATCTCTCCCCTGGGTGCGTTGTGTTTTGGTGAGCATTAATGCAGGAAAGCAGCGGGGGGGATGGTGAGCTTGTCCTGCTGCTCCAACACAAGCTACCTTCAGAGCCGGTACGATGCTGGCAATGGGTGAAGTTCGTCAGGAGTACTGCATAAAAAAACGAGTGTGTTGTCGTGGCAGTTGGTGATCAAAGAAATAAAACAAAATAAAATCAATAAATAATAATGTCATAGACTTAAAGTCATACCTTTGAAGTCATAATGCATTGCAAGTGTTATTAGGGAATGTTGTGCTGTGTTTTCAAGCGCTTCAATGTGCTGCTCTGCAAGGTTTGGAGACAGCGCGTGCGTTCACGGAGATCAAGAGCAGCCGCCGCAGGGGAGGGATACCATGGTAAATAGGTTACCTATTTACCATGGTATCTCTCCCCTGGGTGCGTTGTGTTTTGGTGAGCATTAATGCAGGAAAGCAGCGGGCGGGATGGCGAGCTTGTCCTGCTGCTCCAACACAATCTACCTTAAGAGCCGGTACGATGCGGGCAATGGGTGAAGTTCGTCAGGAGTACTGCATAAAAAAACGAGTGTGTTGTCGTGGCAGTTGGTGATCAAAGAAATAAAACAAAATAAAATCAATAAATAATAATGTCATAGACTTAAAGTCATACCTTTGAAGTCATAATGCATTGCAAGTGTTATTAGGGAATGTTGTGCTGTGTTTTCAAGCGCTTCAATGTGCTGTTCTGCAAGGTTTGGAGACAGCGCGTGCGTTCACGGAGATCAAGAGCAGCCGGAGATCAAGAGCAGCCGCCGCAGGGGAGGGATACCATGGTAAATAGGTTACCTATTTACCATGGTATCTCTCCCCTGGGTGCGTTGTGTTTTGGTGAGCATTAATGCAGGAAAGCAGCGGGCGGGATGGCGAGCTTGTCCTGCTGCTCCAACACAAGCTACCTTCAGAGCCGGTACGATGCGGGCAATGGGTGAAGTTCGTCAGGAGTACTGCATAAAAAAACGAGTGTGTTGTCGTGGCAGTTGGTGATCAAAGAAATAAAACAAAATAAAATCAATAAATAATAATGTCATAGACTTAAAGTCATACCTTTGAAGTCATAATGCATTGCAAGTGTTATTAGGGAATGTTGTGCTGTGTTTTCAAGCGCTTCAATGTGCTGCTCTGCAAGGTTTGGAGACAGCGCGTGCGTTCACGGAGATCAAGAGCAGCCGCCGCAGGGGAGGGATACCATGGTAAATAGGTTACCTATTTACCATGGTATCTCTCCCCTGGGTGCGTTGTGTTTTGGTGAGCATTAATGCAGGAAAGCAGCGGGCGGGATGGCGAGCTTGTCCTGCTGCTCCAACACAAGCTACCTTCAGAGCCGGTACGATGCGGGCAATGGGTGAAGTTCGTCAGGAGTACTGCATAAAAAAACGAGTGTGTTGTCGTGGCAGTTGGTGATCAAAGAAATAAAACAAAATAAAATCAATAAATAATAATGTCATAGACTTAAAGTCATACCTTTGAAGTCATAATGCATTGCAAGTGTTATTAGGGAATGTTGTGCTGTGTTTTCAAGCGCTTCAATGTGCTGCTCTGCAAGGTTTGGAGACAGCGCGTGCGTTCACGGAGATCAAGAGCAGCCGCCGCAGGGGAGGGATACCATGGTAAATAGGTTACCTATTTACCATGGTATCTCTCCCCTGGGTGCGTTGTGTTTTGGTGAGCATTAATGCAGGAAAGCAGCGGGCGGGATGGCGAGCTTGTCCTGCTGCTCCAACACAAGCTACCTTAAGAGCCGGTACGATGCGGGCAATGGGTGAAGTTCGTCAGGAGTACTGCATAAAAAAACGAGTGTGTTGTCGTGGCAGTTGGTGATCAAAGAAATAAAACAAAATAAAATCAATAAATAATAATGTCATAGACTTAAAGTCATACCTTTGAAGTCATAATGCATTGCAAGTGTTATTAGGGAATGTTGTGCTGTGTTTTCAAGCGCTTCAATGTGCTGCTCTGCAAGGTTTGGAGACAGCGCGTGCGTTCACGGAGATCAAGAGCAGCCGCCGCAGGGGAGGGATACCATGGTAAATAGGTTACCTATTTACCATGGTATCTCTCCCCTGGGTGCGTTGTGTTTTGGTGAGCATTAATGCAGGAAAGCAGCGGGCGGGATGGCGAGCTTGTCCTGCTGCTCCAACACAAGCTACCTTAAGAGCCGGTACGATGCGGGCAATGGGTGAAGTTCGTCAGGAGTACTGCATAAAAAAACGAGTGTGTTGTCGTGGCAGTTGGTGATCAAAGAAATAAAACAAAATAAAATCAATAAATAATAATGTCATAGACTTAAAGTCATACCTTTGAAGTCATAATGCATTGCAAGTGTTATTAGGGAATGTTGTGCTGTGTTTTCAAGCGCTTCAATGTGCTGCTCTGCAAGGTTTGGAGACAGCGCGTGCGTTCACGGAGATCAAGAGCAGCCGGAGATCAAGAGCAGCCGCCGCAGGGGAGGGATACCATGGTAAATAGGTTACCTATTTACCATGGTATCTCTCCCCTGGGTGCGTTGTGTTTTGGTGAGCATTAATGCAGGAAAGCAGCGGGCGGGATGGCGAGCTTGTCCTGCTGCTCCAACACAAGCTACCTTAAGAGCCGGTACGATGCGGTCAATGGGTGAAGTTCGTCAGGAGTACTGCATAAAAAAACGAGTGTGTTGTCGTGGCAGTTGGTGATCAAAGAAATAAAACAAAATAAAATCAATAAATAATAATGTCATAGACTTAAAGTCATACCTTTGAAGTCATAATGCATTGCAAGTGTTATTAGGGAATGTTGTGCTGTGTTTTCAAGCGCTTCAATGTGCTGCTCTGCAAGGTTTGGAGACAGCGCGTGCGTTCACGGAGATCAAGAGCAGCCGCCGCAGGGGAGGGATACCATGGTAAATAGGTTACCTATTTACCATGGTATCTCTCCCCTGGGTGCGTTGTGTTTTGGTGAGCATTAATGCAGGAAAGCAGCGGGCGGGATGGCGAGCTTGTCCTGCTGCTCCAACACAAGCTACCTTAAGAGCCGGTACGATGCGGGCAATGGGTGAAGTTCGTCAGGAGTACTGCATAAAAAAACGAGTGTGTTGTCGTGGCAGTTGGTGATCAAAGAAATAAAACAAAATAAAATCAATAAATAATAATGTCATAGACTTAAAGTCATACCTTTGAAGTCATAATGCATTGCAAGTGTTATTAGGGAATGTTGTGCTGTGTTTTCAAGCGCTTCAATGTGCTGCTCTGCAAGGTTTGGAGACAGCGCGTGCGTTCACGGAGATCAAGAGCAGCCGGAGATCAAGAGCAGCCGCCGCAGGGGAGGGATACCATGGTAAATAGGTTACCTATTTACCATGGTATCTCTCCCCTGGGTGCGTTGTGTTTTGGTGAGCATTAATGCAGGAAAGCAGCGGGCGGGATGGCGAGCTTGTCCTGCTGCTCCAACACAAGCTACCTTCAGAGCCGGTACGATGCGGGCAATGGGTGAAGTTCGTCAGGAGTACTGCATAAAAAAAACGAGTGTGTTGTCGTGGCAGTTGGTGATCAAAGAAATAAAACAAAATAAAATCACTAAATAATAATGTCATAGACTTAAAGTCATACCTTTGAAGTCATAATGCATTGCAAGTGTTATTAGGGAATGTTGTGCTGTGTTTTCAAGCGCTTCAATGTGCTGCTCTGCAAGGTTTGGAGACAGCGCGTGCGTTCACGGAGATCAAGAGCAGCCGCCGCAGGGGAGGGATACCATGGTAAATAGGTTACCTATTTACCATGGTATCTCTCCCCTGGGTGCGTTGTGTTTTGGTGAGCATTAATGCAGGAAAGCAGCGGGCGGGATGGCGAGCTTGTCCTGCTGCTCCAACACAAGCTACCTTAAGAGCCGGTACGATGCGGGCAATGGGTGAAGTTCGTCAGGAGTACTGCATAAAAAAACGAGTGTGTTGTCGTGGCAGTTGGTGATCAAAGAAATAAAACAAAATAAAATCAATAAATAATAATGTCATAGACTTAAAGTCATACCTTTGAAGTCATAATGCATTGCAAGTGTTATTAAGGAATGTTGTGCTGTCTTTTCAAGCGCTTCAATGTGCTGCTCTGCAAGGTTTGGAGACAGCGCGTGCGTTCACGGAGATCAAGAGCAGCCGCCGCAGGGGAGGGATACCATGGTAAATAGGTTACCTATTTACCATGGTATCTCTCCCCTGGGTGCGTTGTGTTTTGGTGAGCATTAATGCAGGAAAGCAGCGGGCGGGATGGCGAGCTTGTCCTGCTGCTCCAACACAAGCTACCTTCAGAGCCGGTACGATGCGGGCAATGGGTGAAGTTCGTCAGGAGTACTGCATAAAAAAACGAGTGTGTTGTCGTGGCAGTTGGTGATCAAAGAAATAAAACAAAATAAAATCAATAAATAATAATGTCATAGACTTAAAGTCATACCTTTGAAGTCATAATGCATTGCAAGTGTTATTAGGGAATGTTGTGCTGTGTTTTCAAGCGCTTCAATGTGCTGCTCTGCAAGGTTTGGAGACAGCGCGTGCGTTCACGGAGATCAAGAGCAGCCGCCGCAGGGGAGGGATACCATGGTAAATAGGTTACCTATTTACCATGGTATCTCTCCCCTGGGTGCGTTGTGTTTTGGTGAGCATTAATGCAGGAAAGCAGCGGGCGGGATGGCGAGCTTGTCCTGCTGCTCCAACACAAGCTACCTTAAGAGCCGGTACGATGCGGGCAATGGGTGAGTTCGTCAGGAGTACTGCATAAAAAAACGAGTGTGTTGTCGTGGCAGTTGGTGATCAAAGAAATAAAAGAAAATAAAATCAATAAATAATAATGTCATAGACTTAAAGTCATACCTTTGAAGTCATAATGCATTGCAAGTGTTATTAGGGAATGTTGTGCTGTGTTTTCAAGCGCTTCAATGTGCTGCTCTGCAAGGTTTGGAGACAGCGCGTGCGTTCACGGAGATCAAGAGCAGCCGCCGCAGGGGAGGGATACCATGGTAAATAGGTTACCTATTTACCATGGTATCTCTCCCCTGGGTGCGTTGTGTTTTGGTGAGCATTAATGCAGGAAAGCAGCGGGCGGGATGGCGAGCTTGTCCTGCTGCTCCAACACAAGCTACCTTAAGAGCCGGTACGATGCGGGCAATGGGTGAAGTTCGTCAGGAGTACTGCATAAAAAAACGAGTGTGTTGTCGTGGCAGTTGGTGATCAAAGAAATAAAACAAAATAAAATCAATATATAATAATGTCATAGACTTAAAGTCATACCTTTGAAGTCATAATGCATTTCAAGTGTTATTAGGGAATGTTGTGCTGTGTTTTCAAGCGCTTCAATGTGCTGCTCTGCAAGGTTTGCAGACAGCGCGTGCGTTCACGGAGATCAAGAGCAGCCGCCGCAGGGGAGGGATACCATGGTAAATAGGTTACCTATTTACCATGGTATCTCTCCCCTGGGTGCGTTGTGTTTTGGTGAGCATTAATGCAGGAAAGCAGCGGGCGGGATGGCGAGCTTGTCCTGCTGCTTCAACACAAGCTACCTTCAGAGCCGGTACGATGCGGGCAATGGGTGAAGTTCGTCAGGAGTACTGCATAAAAAAACGAGTGTGTTGTCGTGGCAGTTGGTGATCAAAGAAATAAAACAAAATAAAATCAATAAATAATAATGTCATAGACTTAAAGTCATACCTTTGAAGTCATAATGCATTGCAAGTGTTATTAGGGAATGTTGTGCTGTGTTTTCAAGCGCTTCAATGTGCTGCTCTGCAAGGTTTGGAGACAGCGCGTGCGTTCACGGAGATCAAGAGCAGCCGCCGCAGGGGAGGGATACCATGGTAAATAGGTTACCTATTTACCATGGTATCTCTCCCCTGGGTGCGTTGTGTTCTGGTGAGCATTAATGCAGGAAAGCAGCGGGCGGGATGGCGAGCTTGTCCTGCTGCTCCAACACAAGCTACCTTAAGAGCCGGTACGATGCGGGCAATGGGTGAAGTTCGTCAGGAGTACTGCATAAAAAAACGAGTGTGTTGTCGTGGCAGTTGGTGATCAAAGAAATAAAACCAAATAAAATCAATAAATAATAATGTCATAGACTTAAAGTCATACCTTTGAAGTCATAATGCATTGCAAGTGTTATTAGGGAATGTTGTGCTGTGTTTTCAAGCGCTTCAATGTGCTGCTCTGCAAGGTTTGGAGACAGCGCGTGCGTTCACGGAGATCAAGAGCAGCCGCCGCAGGGGAGGGATACCATGGTAAATAGGTTACCTATTTACCATGGTATCTCTCCACTGGGTGCGTTGTGTTTTGGTGAGCATTAATGCAGGAAAGCAGCGGGCGGGATGGCGAGCTTGTCCTGCTGCTCCAACACAAGCTACCTTAAGAGCCGGTACGATGCGGGCAATGGGTGAAGTTCGTCAGGAGTACTGCATAAAAAAACGAGTGTGTTGTCGTGGCAGTTGGTGATCAAAGAAATAAAACAAAATAAAATCAATAAATAATAATGTCATAGACTTAAAGTCATACCTTTGAAGTCATAATGCATTGCAAGTGTTATTAGGGAATGTTGTGCTGTGTTTTCAAGCGCTTCAATGTGCTGCTCTGCAAGGTTTGGAGACAGCGCGTGCGTTCACGGAGATCAAGAGCAGCCGCAGCAGGGGAGGGATACCATGGTAAATAGGTTACCTATTTACCATGGTATCTCTCCCCTGGGTGCGTTGTGTTTTGGTGAGCATTAATGCAGGAAAGCAGCGGGCGGGATGGCGAGCTTGTCCTGCTGCTCCAACACAAGCTACCTTCAGAGCCGTACGATGCGGGCAATGGGTGAAGTTCGTCAGGAGTACTGCATAAAAAAACGAGTGTGTTGTCGTGGCAGTTGGTGATCAAAGAAATAAAACAAAATAAAATCAATAAATAATAATGTCATAGACTTAAAGTCATACCTTTGAAGTCATAATGCATTGCAAGTGTTATTAGGGAATGTTGTGCAGTGTTTTCAAGCGCTTCAATGTGCTGCTCTGCAAGGTTTGGAGACAGCGCGTGCGTTCACGGAGATCAAGAGCAGCCGCCGCAGGGGAGGGATACCATGGTAAATAGGTTACCTATTTACCATGGTATCTCTCCCCTGGGTGCGTTGTGTTCTGGTGAGCATTAATGCAGGAAAGCAGCGGGCGGGATGGCGAGCTTGTCCTGCTGCTCCAACACAAGCTACCTTAAGAGCCGGTACGATGCGGGCAATGGGTGAAGTTCGTCAGGAGTACTGCATAAAAAAACGAGTGTGTTGTCGTGGCAGTTGGTGATCAAAGAAATAAAACAAAATAAAATCACTAAATAATAATGTCATAGACTTAAAGTCATACCTTTGAAGTCATAATGCATTGCAAGTGTTATTAGGGAATGTTGTGCTGTGTTTTCAAGCGCTTCAATGTGCTGCTCTGCAAGGTTTGGAGACAGCGCGTGCGTTCACGGAGATCAAGAGCAGCCGCCGCAGGGGAGGGATACCATGGTAAATAGGTTACCTATTTACCATGGTATCTCTCCCCTGGGTGCGTTGTGTTTTGGTGAGCATTAATGCAGGAAAGCAGCGGGCGGGATGGCGAGCTTGTCCTGCTGCTCCAACACAAGCTACCTTCAGAGCCGGTACGATGCGGGCAATGGGTGAAGTTCGTCAGGAGTACTGCATAAAAAAACGAGTGTGTTGACGTGGCAGTTGGTGATCAAAGAAATAAAACAAAATAAAATCAATAAATAATAATGTCATAGACTTAAAGTCATACCTTTGAAGTCATAATGCATTGCAAGTGTTATTAGGGAATGTTGTGCTGTGTTTTCAAGCGCTTCAATGTGCTGCTCTGCAAGGTTTGGAGACAGCGCGTGCGTTCACGGAGATCAAGAGCAGCCGCCGCAGGGGAGGGATACCATGGTAAATAGGTTACCTATTTACCATGGTATCTCTCCCCTGGGTGCGTTGTGTTCTGGTGAGCATTAATGCAGGAAAGCAGCGGGCGGGATGGCGAGCTTGTCCTGCTGCTCCAACACAAGCTACCTTAAGAGCCGGTACGATGCGGGCAATGGGTGAAGTTCGTCAGGAGTACTGCATAAAAAAACGACTGTGTTGTCGTGGCAGTTGGTGATCAAAGAAATAAAACCAAATAAAATCAATAAATAATAATGTCATAGACTTAAAGTCATACCTTTGAAGTCATAATGCATTGCAAGTGTTATTAGGAAATGTTGTGCTGTGTTTTCAAGCGCTTCAATGTGCTGCTCTGCAAGGTTTGGAGACAGCGCGTGCGTTCACGGAGATCAAGAGCAGCCGCCGCAGGGGAGGGATACCATGGTAAATAGGTTACCTATTTACCATGGTATCTCTCCCCTGGGTGCGTTGTGTTTTGGTGAGCATTAATGCAGGAAAGCAGCGGGCGGGATGGCGAGCTTGTCCTGCTGCTCCAACACAAGCTACCTTAAGAGCCGGTACGATGCGGGCAATGGGTGAAGTTCGTCAGGAGTACTGCATAAAAAAACGAGTGTGTTGTCGTGGCAGTTGGTGATCAAAGAAATAAAACAAAATAAAATCAATAAATAATAATGTCATAGACTTAAAGTCATACCTTTGAAGTCATAATGCATTGCAAGTGTTATTAGGGAATGTTGTGCTGTGTTTTCAAGCGCTTCAATGTGCTGCTCTGCAAGGTTTGGAGACAGCGCGTGCGTTCATGGAGATCAAGAGCAGCCGGAGATCAAGAGCAGCCGCCGCAGGGGAGGGATACCATGGTAAATAGGTTACCTATTTACCATGGTATCTCTCCACTGGGTGCGTTGTGTTTTGGTGAGCATTAATGCAGGAAAGCAGCGGGCGGGATGGCGAGCTTGTCCTGCTGCTCCAACACAAGCTACCTTAAGAGCCGGTACGATGCGGGCAATGGGTGAAGTTCGTCAGGAGTACTGCATAAAAAAACGAGTGTGTTGTCGTGGCAGTTGGTGATCAAAGAAATAAAACAAAATAAAATCAATAAATAATAATGTCATAGACTTAAAGTCATACCTTTGAAGTCAT
>NW_026707384.1:0-22500 GCF_902713425.1 Acipenser ruthenus
TGTGTCTCAGTGTGTGTGCGTGCCTCTCTCTGCTTTTCCCTTGCATGGTGTCTCTCAGGCAGTGTTCTGGCAGAGTCTTCTCAAAGCGCTCCAGGCTCTCTCTCTCTCTCTCTCTTGTTTTTGTTGTTTTGCTCGGTGCGAGTCCCTCTCTCTTGCAGTGCAGCAGTGCCCTCTGCTGGACAGAGCTGGGATCAGGTATTCTAGGAAAGCACTGTGTGTGTGTGTGTGTGGGTGTGTGTGTGTGGGTGTGTGTGTGTGGGTGTGGGTGTCTGTGTGTGTTCTCCCTGCTCTCCTCTCGGTGCAGTCTTGTCTAACTCTCTCTTGTATCCCAGGTCCCCAGTCTCTGTGTGGGTGTGTGTCTCTGTGTGTGTGGGTGTGTGGGTGTGTGTCTCTGTGTGTGTGTGTGTGTGTGTGTGTTCTCCCTGCTCTCCTCTCGGTACAGTCTTGTCTAACTCTCTCTTGTATCCCAGGTCCCCAGTCTCTGTGAGGACCTGCTGTCCTCGGTTGACCAGCCTCTCAAGATCGCCCGAGACAAGATAGTGGGGAAGGATTACCTGCTGTGTGACTACAACCGAGACGGGGACTCCTACAGGTGAGCCAGGGCACTGCGGCTGCCTGTGTGTCAGTCAGTGCTGCGTGTGTACACTGTCTCTCCTCTCTATACCTTGCTCCCCTCAGTGTCCTCTCTCCCTCTATGTCTCTCCTCTTCTCCTCTCTTCTCTCTCCTCTTCTCTCTGTCTCTCTCTTCTCCCCTCTCCCCTGTCTCTTCTCTCCTCTCCTCTGTCTCTCTGTCTCTCTCCTCTGTCTCTGTCTCTCTCCTCTTCTCTCTGTCTCTCCTCTCTCCTCTCTCTCCCCTCTCCTCTCCTCTCTCAATCTCTCTCTTCTCCCCTTTCCTCTTCTCATCTCCTCTGTCTCTCTCTTCTCTCTCTCCTCTTCTCCCCTCTCTCTCTTCTCCCCTTTCCTCTTCTCATCTCCTCTGTCTCTCTCCTCTTCTCTCCTCTTCTCCCCTCTCCCCTGTCTCTCTCTTTTCTCCTCTCTTCTCTCTCTCCTCTTCTCCCCTTTCCTCTTCTCTCCTCTCTGTCTCTCCTCTTCTCTCTCTCCTCTTCTTCCCTCTCCCCTGTCTCTCTCTTCTCTCCTCTCTTCTCTCCCCTCTCCTCTCCTCTCTCAGTCTCTCTCTTCTCCCCTTTCCTCTCCTCTCCTCTCTGTCTCTCTTCTTCTCTCTCTCCCCTGTCTCTCTCCCCTCTCCTCTCCTCTCTGTCTCTCTCTTCTCTCCTCTCTTCTCTCTCCCCTCTCCTCTCCTCTCCTCTCTCAGTCTCTCTCTTCTCCCCTTTCCTCTCCTCTCTGTCTCTCTTCTTCTCTCTCTCCCCTGTCTCTCTCCCCTCTCCTCTCCTCTCTGTCTCTCTCTTCTCCCCTTTCCTCTCCTCTCCTCTCTCTCTCCTCTTCTCTCTCTCCTCTTCTCCCCTCTCCCCTGTCTCTCTCTTCTCTCCTCTCCTCTCTCTCCCCTCTCCTCTCCTCTCCTCTCTCAGTCTCTCTCTTCTCCCCTTTCCTCTCCTCTCTGTCTCTCTTCTTCTCTCTCTCCCCTGTCTCTCTCCCCTCTCCTCTCCTCTCTGTCTCTCTCTTCTCCCCTTTCCTCTCCTCTCCTCTCTCTCTCCTCTTCTCTCTCTCCTCTTCTCCCCTCTCCCCTGTCTCTCTCTTCTCTCCTCTCCTCTCTCTCTCCTCTCCTCTCCTCTCCTCTCTCAGTCTCTCTCTTCTCCTCTCAGGTCCCCCTGGAGTAATAAGTATGAGCCCCCGATCGATGATGGAGCCATGCCCTCGGCCCGCCTGCGCAAGCTGGAGGTCGAGGCAAACAACGCCTTCGACCAGTACAGAGACCTGTGAGTACCAGTACAAACCAGTACAGACCTGCGAGTACTGTATTGTATTGTTTGGGGCTGCACTGCACTGTATTGTAATGTGTCGTCTGGTCTGCAGGTATTTCGAGGGGGGTGTGTCCTCGGTGTACCTCTGGGATCTGGATCACGGGTTCGCCGGCGTGATTCTCATCAAGAAGGCGGGAGACGGGTCCAAGAAAATCAAGGGCTGTTGGGACTCCATTCACGTGGTGGAGGTGCAGGTGAGAGGGGAGGGGAGACAAGCCAAGAAAATCAAGGGCTGGAGTGATAGTGGAATGGACAGGGGTAGGTTGTGTGCCTGCATGTCTGTGATCGTGTTTCTAACTGTAAACCCTCTCTCTCTCTCTCTCTCTCTCTCTCTCTCTCTCTCTCTCTCTCTCTCTCTCTCGCCCTCTCTCTCTCGCCCTCTTTCTCTCCCTCTCTCTCCCCCTCTCTCGCTCTCTTTCTCTCGCTCTCTCTCTCCTCAGGAGAAGTCCAGCGGCCGCACTGCCCACTACAAGCTGACCTCGACAGTCATGCTGTGGCTACAGACCACCAAGACCGGCTCAGGCACCATGAACCTGGGGGGCAGCCTGACCAGACAGGTACAATACTGACCGCTGGAGCCCCTGCCTGGTCACTGTACTGACTGCTGGAGCCCCTGCCTGGTCACCGTACTGACCGCTGGAGCCCCTTGTCTTATAGCGGGGCCAAGCTCACACTCACACACACACACACACACACACACACACACACACACACACACACACTCACACTGTTTTTATTACTCACTTTGCCAGGGGCGCTGGGCCACTCCCCTCACGAATTCCAAGGTTGTCACAACAAGCCTGGCCAGAGCACTGCCCCCTGCTGTCACTGTGAGGAACTGCGCTGGGAATGGCTGGGCTGGGCTGAGCAGCTCTGTGCTCTGCAGGGACGCCTTGCTAATCTCTGATCTTTTTCTGCTCTGTTTCAGATGGAGAAGGACGAGACAGTCAGTGAGTCGTCTCCTCACATAGCCAACATCGGCCGCCTGGTGGAGGTACGTGGAACTGCAGTCTCATTTCTCTCACACTGTCTGTCTCTCACACACTGTCACACAGGGGAGTTGTGTCGGGGGGGGGGGGTCTCCTGCAAGGGTGTCAGAGGAGATTGTGTGTGTGTGTGTGTGTGTGTCTCTGTTTCTGATTGGTTGAGAGCAGTCCTCATTAACACGCCTCCATTCCATACCTTTGCAGGACATGGAGAATAAGATCCGCAGCACTCTGAATGAGATCTACTTTGGGAAGACCAAGGACATCGTCAATGGGCTGAGGTACACGCCAACCACACGCCATTCACACAGCAAGCACATGACAATCACACGCCATTCACACAGCAAGCACATGCCAACCACACAGCAAGCACATGACAATCACACTCCATTCACACAGCAAGCACATGACAATCACACTCCATTCACACAGCAAGCACATGACAATCACACTCCATTCACACAGCAAGCACATGCCAACCACACAGCAAGCACATGACAATCACACTCCATTCACACAGCAAGCACATGACAATCACACTCCATTCACACAGCAAGCACATGACAATCACACTCCATTCACACAGCAAGCACATGACAATCACACTCCATTCACACGACAATCACATGACAATCACACTCCATTCACAAGCAAGCACATGGCAATCCAAGTCACATGCCAAGCCCATGGCAATCACACGCCATTCACACAGCAAGCACATGGCAATCGCAATCACATGCCAAGCCCATGGCAATCACACGCCATTCACACAGCAAGCACATGGCAATCACACGCATTCACGTGCCAAGCAGTACCTGCTGGGTGAGGGGTCACTGACCAGATATAGAAGACATTTGCAGCCTCCCCCCCTCCCCCATGCAGTCACTCCAGCAGAGAGAGCTAGCTCCCCGTACCCCCTCTCCGAGTTGCTGTGCAGACCTGACCCCTCCCCTCACTTTCATGATTTCTCTTCAGTTTGTCATTGTTTGTTTTTTCTTTCGTCCTCGATCTTGCTGCAGTGAGTCGTTCAGCTCTCTGCATTTCCTAAACTCTGGTTTGTATTCCTCCATCTCACCATCCTTCCTTCTTTTTTCCTTCTTTCCTTCCCCAATCTGGCTCCATTCTTTCCTCCCTCTGTTCCATGCTTTCTCCTCCCTCCCCTCCCCTCTCCCTCTCCCTCTCCCTCTCCCGCCCCTCCCCCTCCCTCAGATCTATCGATTCTTTGCCCGATAATCAAAAGTACAAGCAGCTGCAGCGTGAGCTGTCTCAGGTGCTGACACAGCGGCAGATCTTCGTGCAGCCTGAGAACTAGACAGTGCAGGTACCTCCCGGGCCGTGTGTGTGTGTGTGCGCCCCTCTCCCGCACCCGCACCCTAACCCGGCTCCTCTCTGCTGTGTGTGTGTGTGCCCCCCGCACCCGCACCCTAACCCGGCTCCTCTCTGCTGTGTGTGTGTGCCCCTCGCACCCGCACCCTAACCCGGCTCCTCTCTGCTGTGTGTGTGTGTGTGTGTGTGTGAGAGGCACGGCTGCCCCATCGCTGCTTGAGCTGTTCAGAGTGGAATCATTGCCTGCTCTCATTCTCTCACTCTCTACAGTACAGTCTGCTCTCGCTCTCTACAGTACAGTCTGCTCTCACTCTCACTCTCACTCTCACTCTCACTCTCTCTCTCTACAGTACAGTCTGCTCTCACTCTCTGTATTTATCACATTGTCTTCATTACCGTGTTTTCCTTTGATTTTTCATTTCGGAGGAAGCGTTGTTTTAAATGTCAGGATAGAGCAATGCAGTGGAGGAGCCCGGCTGTGGAGCGGCTGGTGTTGAGCGGGCTTCTAATCCCTCTCTCCCTCTCTCTCTCCCCCTGTCCCTCCCCTCAGGAGCGTACAGACACTGGCAGACAAATCCAAGCAGGAGAACCTCAGGAACGACCTGGTGGAGGCGCTCAAACGCAAACAGCAGAGTTAGAACCCAGCTGCACTCGTCTCTCCCCCCCTCCCCTCTCCCTGTCCAACGCTGCGCACTCTCTCCGTCTCTCTTGAGAGCAGAGATTTCTTTTGTTTAGTTGTTTTTTTAGTCCTGTTCTGTCTGTTATTCGCTCACTCTCAAAGCCATTCACTTTATCCATTTAAAATAAAAAAAACACGAAACACAAACCGTGCAGTAAGTGTTTCTTTTCCCGCGCGGGCCGGCTAACCCTGCAGACTCTCGTTCTTTCATTAGAAGTATTTTGTTTCTTTGATTCAGATGTAATAATGGTACACACTAAACACAGCTGGATGTTTTTTGTGTCGTCTTTTTCTCTCTTGGTTTTTGGTGTAAGTTTCAGAGTTGTACGGAGGTGCGTTCCAGTGATGGAAACGCAGGCTTGTTTTTGTGAAGCGTGTGTCTTTGTAAAGATCTTACAAACCTCAGAGAGATCTCTCTTACTGGAGCCTCCACCATGATAATAATAATGATGATGATGACAATAAAACTCAAAACTGGTCTAAAGCAAACTGGTCTTGTGGATTCTTTAAAGGGAACCCGAGGGCGCTCCTGTTTAAAGGGAACCCGAGGGCGCTCCTGTTTAAAGGGAACCCGAGCGCGCTCTTGTTTAAAGGGAACCCGAGCGCGCGCTCCTGTTTAAAGGGAACCCGAGCGCGCGCTCCTGTTTAAAGGGAACCCGAGCGCGCGCTCCTGTTTAAAGGGAACCCGAGCGCGCGCTCCTGTTTAAAGGGAACCCGAGCGCGCGCTCCTGTTTAAAGGGAACCCGAGCGCGCGCTCCTGTTTAAAGGGAACCCGAGCGCGCGCTCCTGTTTAAAGGGAACCCGAGCGCGCGCTCCTGTTTAAAGGGAACCCGAGGGCGCGCTCCTGTTTAAAGGGAACCCGAGCGCGCGCTCCTGTTTACAGGGAACCCGAGCGCGCGCTCCTGTTTACAGGGAACCCGAGCGCGCTCCTGTTTAAAGGGAACCCGAGCGCGCGCTCCTGTTTAAAGGGAACCCGAGCGCGCGCTCCTGTTTAAAGGGAACCCGAGCGCGCGCTCCTGTTTAAAGGGAACCCGAGCGCGCGCTCCTGTTTAAAGGGAACCCGAGGGCGCTCCTGTTTAAAGGGAACCCGAGGGCGCTCCTGTTTAAAGGGAACCCGAGGGCGCTCCTGTTTAAAGGGAACCCGAGGGCGCTCCTGTTTACAGGGAACCCGAGCGCGCTCCTGTTTACAGGGAACCCGAGCGCGCTCCTGTTTACAGGGAACCCGAGCGCGCTCCTGTTTACAGGGAACCCGAGCGCGCTCCTGTTTAAAGGGAACCCGAGCGCGCTCCTGTTTAAAGGGAACCCGAGCGCGCTCCTGTTTAAAGGGAACCCGAGCGCGCTCCTGTTTAAAGGGAACCCGAGCGCGCGCTCCTGTTTAAAGGGAACCCGAGCGCGCGCTCCTGTTTAAAGGGAACCCGAGCGCGCTCCTGTTTAAAGGGAACCCGAGCGCGCTCCTGTTTAAAGGGAACCCGAGGGCGCTCCTGTTTAAAGGGAACCCGAGGGCGCTCCTGTTTAAAGGGAACCCGAGGGCGCAAGATGCTCGGATATATTGTGAAAAGTGTTGAATTTAAATCAAGGGAAGTAATGTCAAAACTTTATAATGCATTAGTAAGACCTCATCTAGAATATTGTGTTCAATTCTGGTCACCTCACTGCAAAAAGGATATTGCTGCTCTAGAAAGAGTACAAAGAAGAGCAACCAGAATTATCCCGGGTTTAAAAGGCATGTCGTGTGCAGACAGGCTCAAAGAATTGAATCTAGTCAGTCTTGAACAAAGAAGACGACGCGGCGATCTGATTCAAACATTCAAAATCCTAAAAGGTATAGACAATGTCGACCCAGGGGACTTTTTCAACCTGAAAAAAGAAACAAGGACCAGGGGTCACAAATGTAGATTAGATAAAAGGGCAGAACAGAAAATAGGAGACACTTTTTTTACACAGAATTGTGAGGGTCTGGAACCAACTTCCCAGTAATGTTGTTGAAGCTGACACACTGGGATCCTTCAAGAAGCTGCTTGATGAGATTCTGGGATCAATAAGCTACTACAACCAAATGAGCAAGATGGGCTGAATGGGGCCTCCTCTCGTTTGGAAACTTTTTTTATACCTTAACTCTACCGAGACTGGTGAAGTGAGAGTGACCTCTGGTGGCCAGAATTGGAACAACACTGCTGTTGTTTTAGTTAACAGAGTAAGATGACCTCTAGCGGCCTTCTAGTGTAAACGCCTCTTGCAGGTTAACAATCAGAGCTGTTGGCATCATGTTAATACATTCCTGGTTTTTAAAAAAAAAACACGCTACCACCACCTTTCAGTTTCTAAACTTCTTGTTTTTATTGTACGATATGTCATCCGATATATAAAATGCTCAGGTTTCATTGTAAACATTTACAGTACTTAGTAATAGATAAGAAATGACCTCACACATGCACTGCTGCACTTTCCCCAGCAGGGGGCTCTTGTGATTGACGTGCCCTAATATACAGTACTTCCACAATACGCATTTCTATACAGTGATGGCACTGTGTACCCTGCAACGGGCCAGGACATTTCAAACAGCCTGCATGTATGGAAACAACATCTATAGCGCCCCCTGCTGCAAAAAGAAAGCATTACAGTATAAAGATTATTATATAAAGTGTGCTGAAGAATGCAGCACCTGACTGAGGTATGAACATCAACACAATGGAAGAGCAGCGCTCAACACCCAGACCATATTGATTAGATAGCACCATTCAAATTCCCTTTACCTATCTGCTGTGTGTGCACAACTTTGGAATGACCAGAGTTCTGAACAGTTAAACAGGTGCAATAAAATGTGTGTCCAGCAGGTGGCACTGTGTGCAATGCAAGTATCCCACTTACAGGAACTGCAGTTACAACCCAGTCTGCTGCTGCACTAGAAAGAGATTTGAGAAGATGATTAAAATCAGAGTTCGGGGGGGATAAAGACAGCAGCCTGATTGTGAGGGGATTGAAACCCTCGTTCCAGAATGAGCCTTTAAAAGAGTTTCCTTTTCAAACCCTAACCCTAGCCACACACACAGCAATCACACAAACCCCCCCCCCCCCCCGAGGCAGGATCCTGTGAGCCGTACACGCTGCCGTTACTCTCCTTGTCCAGCAGGGCGGCGCGCTCCTCGCTCTTCTCTTCGGGGGGCGGGTTTTGATACAGCATGAACTGCAGGGCGATCTGAGGGAGGGGCTTCTGTCAAGGAAACAAAGTCTTTCAACTGTTGTCAGTTTTTCATCTAGTATGTGGAAAACCACAAAGTGGATGTTAACATGACATTATCCTTAGCTGTGCAGAACAGTGTCCAGACTCAGGGTCCCAGGCAGGGTGAGGCTGCAGTCCCTCCCTCCCCTCTCCCTCTCCCTCTCCCTCTCCCTCTCCCTCTCCTCCCCCTCCTCCTCTCCCCTCTCCCCTCTCCAGTGTAAAGGATACGATGATGTCCAGACTCAGGGTCCCAGGCAGGGTGAGGCTGCAGTCCCTCCCTCCCCTCCCCTCCCCTCCCCTCCCCTCTCCAGTTTAAAGGATACGATGATGTCCAGACTCAGGGTCCCCAGGCTCCCGATCAGCCAGGGCAGGTGGTGCAGCACGTAGTTCCCCTCGGCCTGGCCACGGTCCGGGTTCTTCAGGAGCACGCTCAGTCCGTATGTCATGTTTCCCAGAATCACCAGCGCAAACAGGAAGCAGGACACGCCTGCAGTCGACTTCCTCTTAAACTGAGGATGGGGGGGGGCGGGGTTACATTTAGAAATTGGAAAATGTCATAAACCAGATCCATCCACTGAGATCCACACGAGATACACTGAGATCCAAATGAGATCCACACGCACACACACAGAGTCTCTCTCTCTCACACACACAGACTCACACCACGGAGACTCACACACACACAGACACACCACGGAGACACACACACACAGACTCACACCATGGAGACTCACACACACACACAGACTCACCATGGAGACTCACACACACAGACTCACACCATGGAGACTCACACACACAGACTCACACCAAGGAGACTCACACACACGCACACAGACACACACACAGACAGACTCACACACACACAGACTCACACCACGGAGACTCACACACAGACACACCACGGAGACACACACACACAGACTCACACCATGGAGACTCACACACACAGACTCACACCATGGAGACTCACACACACAGACTCACACCATGGAGACTCACACACACACACACAGACTCACACCATGGAGACTCACACACACAGACTCACACCATAGAGACTCACACACACACAGACTCACACCATGGAGACTCACACACACACAGACTCACACCATGGAGACTCACACACACAGACTCACACCATGGAGACTCACACACACACACAGACTCACCACGGAGACACACACACACAGACTCACACCACGGAGACTCACACACACAGACTCACACCATGGAGACTCACACACACAGACTCACACCAAGGAGACTCACACACACACACACAGACTCACACCATGGAGACTCACACACACAGACTCACACCATAGAGACTCACACACACACAGACTCACACCATGGAGACTCACACACACACAGACTCACACCATGGAGACTCACACACACAGACTCACACCATGGAGACTCACACACACACACAGACTCACCACGGAGACACACACACACAGACTCACACCACGGAGACTCACACACACAGACTCACACCATGGAGACACACACACACAGACTCACACCACGGAGACTCACACACACAGACTCACACCATGGAGACACACACACACAGACTCACACCATGGAGACTCACCATGGAGACTCACACACACACAGACTCACACACACACACAGACTCACACCATGGAGACTCACACACACACACAGACTCACCACGGAGACACACACACACAGACTCACACCATGGAGACTCACACACACAGACTCACACCATGGAGACACACACACACAGACTCACACCATGGAGACTCACACACACACAGACTCACACCATGGAGACTCACACACACGCACACAGACTCACACCATGGAGACTCACCATGGAGACTCACACACACACAGACTCACACCATGGAGACTCACACACACGCACACAGACTCACACCATGGAGACTCACCATGGAGACTCACACACACACAGACTCACACACACACACAGACTCACACCATGGAGACTCACACACACACACAGACTCACACCATGGAGACTCACCATGGAGACTCACACACACACAGACTCACACACACACACAGACTCACACCATGGAGACTCACACACACACACAGACTCACACCATGGAGACTCACACACACACACAGACTCACACCATGGAGACACACACACACACACACACACACACACACACAGACTCACACAGACAGACAGACTCACTCACACACAGACTCACATTGGTGTAGATCTGCGGCCCGCGGGAGCACAGGTACAGCACTGAGGAGACGGAGCCGATCGCGAAGCCCACGATCTCCAAGCTGGTGAACGACTGGAGAGACAGAGAGGGGGTGAGAAAACAGAGCCAGCACCTCACACCGCGCCATCCACACCGCGCCATCCACACCGCGCCATCCAAACACTCGTGTCAATGGGAGTAATCGGGCCTGGCCAGGATTTCCCATGATCCCCGGAGTCACTCACCTCCGCGCCGTTCTCGTCCGCAGTGAGGGACAGCAGCACACGACCTCTGAACCCTGGGGGTGTGTCACTGTGCAGCCCCGCCCCCTTGAAGAGTGACAGGGAGGCTGAGACTCCCAGAAGAGAGAACACGCCCACTGTGTTCAACACTCCACTACCTGGAGGAGAGACACTGACACACTGAGACACCGAAACACACACACACACTGCATTCAACACTCCACTACCTGGAGGAGAGACAGGCTGATAATACAGAGAGACACTGACACACTGAGACACTGACACCGAGACACTGACACTGAGACACACACACACACACACACACACTGCATTCAACACTCCACTACCTGGAGGAGAGACAGGCTGATAATACAGAGAGACACTGACACACTGAGACACTGACACCGAGACACTGACACTGAGACACACACACACACACACACACACACACTGCATTCAACACTCCACTACCTGGAGGAGAGACAGGCTGATGATACAGAGAGACACTGACACACTGAGACACTGACACTGAGACACACAAACACACACACACTGAGACGCACACACACTGCGTTCAACACTCCACTACCTGGAGGAGAGACACTGACACACTGAGACACCGAAACACACACACACACACTGCATTCAACACTCCACTACCTGGAGGAGAGACAGGCTGATAATACAGAGAGACACTGACACACTGAGACACTGACACCGAGACACTGACACTGAGACACACACACACACACACACACACACACACACACACACACACACACTGCATTCAACACTCCACTACCTGGAGGAGAGACAGGCTGATAATACAGAGAGACACTGACACACTGAGACACTGACACCGAGACACTGACACTGAGACACACAAACACACACACACTGAGACGCACACACACTGCGTTCAACACTCCACTACCTGGAGGAGAGACAGGCTGATAATACAGAGAGACACTGACACACTGAGACACAGACACACACACACATACTGCGTTCAACACTCCACTACCTGGAGGAGAGACAGGCTGATAATATAGAGACACTGACACACTCACACTGACACAGACACACACACACGCACACTGACACAGACAGACACAGACAGACACACACACACACACAGCAGCGCAGGGGAAGCGGACTCACGCCACTCTGTGTTCCTGTTCTTCATCTTGTAGTACAGGTAGAGCCCCAGCATCAGCAGGTCTGCCAGGATGTAGTACACTGCAGTGTAGCTCTGTGAGGAGACAGCGAGCACCGAGAGACACAGGCTAGACGAGACACTCGATACACTGCGCACTGCACACTGCACACTGCACACTGCACGACTGGGAACACAAAATAGGCACCCCAGAACAGATTGACTTACCTGCAGAGGAAGCTGGTCAGCCAGGAAGGAGCCAATCAGATTGCAGGAATCTCCTCCCAGCCAACCCAATAGGAACCATATTGACAAGGCCTGGTCCATGTTGCCAGACTTATAGGACCTGTAGTACTGCCTGAGAGAGAGAGAGACAGATCAACAGTGTGCGTGTCTCAGTGTGTGTGAGAGCATGTCCTTGTGACACACTATCTCACACACACACACACACACACACACACACACACAATCACAGTGACACACACTCTCACACAATCACAGTGACACACTCTCACACACAATCACAGTGACACACTCTCACACACAATCACAGTGACACACACTCTCACACAATCACAGTGACACACACTCTCACACACAATCACAGTGACACACACTCTCACACACAATCACAGTGACACACACTCTCTCACACACAATCAGTGACACACTCTCACACACACAATCACAGTGACACACTCTCACACACAATCACAGTGACACACACACACAATCAGTGACACACTCTCACACACACAATCAGTGACACACACTCTCTCACACACAATCAGTGACACTCTCTCACACACAATCACAGTGACACACTCTCAAACACAATCACAGTGACACACACACTCTCTCACACACAATCACAGTGACACACACTCTCAAACACAATCACAGTGACACACTCTCAAACACAATCACAGTGACACACACTCTCTCACACACAATCAGTGACACACACTCTCAAAAACAATCACAGTGACACACACTCTTTCACACACACTCCCGCTCTTACTCTCTCAGAATGAACAGAATGTTCCTGCCTGAGTTCCGAAGTTCCAAATTCATCACCCCCCCCCGAGCAGAGCAGTCGAGCCCTGCTGCGCTCTCCTCAGTGTGTGCGTGCGTCAGTGTGCGTGCATGCGTGTCAGTGTGTGTGTGTGCGTCAGTGTGTGCGTGCTTCAGTGTGTGCGTGTGTCAGTGTGTGCGTGTGTCAGTGTGCGTGTGTCAGTGTCAGTGTGTGTGTCAGTGCGTCAGTGTGTGTGTCAGTGCGTCAGTGTGTGTGTCAGTGTGTCAGTGCGTCAGTGTCAGTGTGTGTGCATGTGTCAGTGCGTCAGTGTGCGTGCGTCAGTGTGCGTGCGGCTGCTATACCCACGGCAGTGACGACACCATGAAGCACACGATGGACAGCAGCCCCAGGACGACGCTGGCCATGTCCCGGCTGTCCTCAGCACACTCCCGCAGCCCCTTCCACACCCACACAGACCCGTTGGGGCAGAGAGACGAGAAGTTCCCGTCCAAGGGTCCGGAGCCCAAAGCACCACGAGTCAGACCACTGGTGTCCATCGCGGGGTCACACAGGGGTCACGGCCGCGGCTGAAACAGGACAAAGCGACACAGGAAGTGAGAGCCACACTGCTGAGCCAACCCGCTGCTCTGAAGAGGAGGGAAGCGACTTTCACAATTCAACAACGCTTTCTATTAGGGGCATCAATTAATATCAAATACATGTGCAATTGCATGTTAAATTACTATTTAATAGATATGTGATTGCATGTTAAATTATTATTTAATAGACATGCAATTACATATTAAATTAATGTTGAATTAATATTTAATAGATATGTAATTGATACTGAATTTATGTTCAATTATTCCTTGTTACTTTCCATTGACATTTAGGTCAGATGAACTGTATTTTCAATTAGAAACATGTAAACAATGGGACATTATTACAGATCTGCAAGGCTAACAAAACGTAATAGAAATGGACGGGATCTGCAATTACATTTTCAATCGACATGTGCTTAACATTTAGAAAAAAAACAGCTATTGCATATTTATTATATATTAATTTAATATGCAGTTGCATATCTATTTAATATAAATTTATGCCGGACAACAGAAAGCGTTACCCACAATTCAGAGACCCGATGACGGCGCAATCCCGCAGTCGGGCTCTAGGGGTGCTATTGCAGGGCCAGGGTATATTATACTGAAGAGAAATGCGGGCACCACGCGCACAGAATTCGTGTTTGTTGCGTGCCGTGACGCCGTGTTTATGTCGCTATTGGCTCTGCCCTGTACGTTTTAATCGACACTCCTATAGTAGCATAGAGTAGCATATGCTACTATAGGAATGTCGATGAAATCATTCAAATGCATTACCGGGCAAAACCAGTCCCTGTGTGTTATAAAGAGCAAATCCTGTTCTTGTCTCCTTAGCTAATCATGACTCCCAAACGAGCGATTTTTCATTTTGAATGTGTTCTTAATCGCGATACAAACATGCTGTGCTAACAATAGTCACTGTAGATTAGTTTTCGCTTTTGATTGAACGACTGGACTCACCGATTTCAGACAATGCTTCTGTTTCGATTCCGTGATCCTCTGTGACTCGCGGAGTTGCACAGATAAACACTCCGGGCAATAAATCGCCTCTCCCCGCTCAGCGAGTCACCGTGCAGCGGGGTTCGGGCGCTCTGTCCACGGTGTAGCAGTCTCCCCGGCGCGCTCGGCTGATCTCTCGGCGCTCAATCCCAGCTGCTCCTTGTGTTTAAGGAAGTTGTTTTTCACGAGTCCCGCAATCAGGTGACACACGAATCAGCTGACCTAGCTGCTCGCTGACGCGGCATTGTGTTATTCTGCGGGAGTGTCAGTGCCGAGTCTGCACAAACTGCTATAGAGAACCGCTTTCAAAACTCTTCAATTACATAACCTGTGAGGACTGTGGAGCTGCGCATGCCCCTTCACTCACTGCGTGCACAATGAGGACTGTGGAGCTGCGCATGCCCCTTCACTCACTGCGTGCACAATGAGGACTGTGGAGCTGCGCATGCCCCTTCTCTCACTGTGTGCACAATGAGGACTGTGGAGCTGCGCATGCCCCTTCTCTCACTGTGTGCACAATGAGGACTGTGGAGCTGCGCATGCCCCTTCTCTCACTGCGTGCACAATGAGGACTGTGGAGCTGCGCATGCCCCTTCACTCACTGCGTGCACAATGAGGACTGTGGAGCTGCGCATGCCCCTTCTCTCACTGCGTGCACAATGAGGACTGTGGAGCTGCGCATGCCCCTTCTCTCACTGCGTGCACAATGAGGACTGTGGAGCTGCGCATGCCCCTTCACTCACTGCGTGCACAATTAGACAATGTTAACTTTACTTTCTATTAATCTATTTTATAATGTTTTTTTTTTCTTTTCAAGATTTTGGCAACTTCTGCCACACTGTTACAAAACATAGGCTCCCTTTGAAGGCTTTCTACTTGACAAGACACTGCTACACACACACACACACACTGCTACACACACAGAAACATGCACACACAGATACACACACACAGAGCACACAGAAACATAGACACACACACAGAAACACACTCGCAGACACACACATACACCCACACAGGCACACAGATACACACACACAACTCTGAAATGCAGAGCCGCGTGTAGTTGTGGCTCCGTCTTCCTCTCTCTCAGGATTACCAGCGGAGCCTGCGCTTGTTGAGCCTGGATGATATGGAGCAAACATGATCCAAAATACAGTGACCCTGTGTGGCACAAACACCCCACATGACAGATCAGTGAAACACAGTGAGGCACAAACACCCCACATGACAGATCAGTGACCCACAGTGCAGCACAAACACCCCACATGACAGATCAGTGACCCAAAGTGCAGCACAAACACCCCTCATGACAGATCAGTGACCCACAGTGCAGCACAAACACCCCACATGACAGATCAGTGAAACACAAACACCCCTCATGACAGATCAGTGAAACACAAACACCCCACATGACGGATCAGTGACCCACAGTGCAGCACAAACACCCCTCATGACAGATCAGTGACCCACAGTGCAGCACAAACACCCCACATGACAGATCAGTGACCCACAGTGCAGCACAAATACCCCTCATGACAGATCAGTGACCCACAGTGCAGCACAAACACCCCACATGACAGATCAGTGACCCACAGTGCAGCACAAACACCCCACATGACAGATCAGTGACCCACAGTGCAGCACAAACACCCCTCAAGACAGATCAGTGACCCACAGTGCAGCACAAACACCCCACATGACAGATCAGTGACCCACAGTGCAGCACAAACACCCCTCATGACAGATCAGTGAAACACAAACACCCCTCATGACAGATCAGTGACCCACAGTGCAGCACAAACACCCCACATGACAGATCAGTGACCCACAGTGCAGCACAAACACCCCTCATGACAGATCAGTGACCCACAGTGCAGCACAAACACCCCTCATGACAGATCAGTGACCCACAGTGCAGCACAAACACCCCTCATGACAGATCAGTGACCCACAGTGCAGCACAAACACCCCTCATGACAGATCAGTGACCCACAGTGCAGCACAAACACCCCTCATGACAGATCAGTGACCCACAGTGCAGCACAAACACCCCACATGACAGATCAGTGACCCACAGTGCAGCACAAACACCCCTCATGACAGATCAGTGACCCACAGTGCAGCACAAACACCCCTCATGACAGATCAGTGAAACAGTGCAGCACAAACACCCCTCATGACAGATCAGTGACCCACAGTGCAGCACAAACACCCCACATGACAGATCAGTGACCCACAGTGCAGCACAAACACGCCTCATGACAGATCAGTGACCCACAGTGCAGCACAAACACCCCTCATGACAGATCAGTGAAACACAAACACCCCTCATGACAGATCAGTGACCCACAGTGCAGCACAAACACCCCTCATGACAGATCAGTGACCCACAGTGCAGCACAAACACCCCTCATGACAGATCAGTGACCCACAGTGCAGCACAAACACCCCTTATGACAGATCAGTGACCCACAGTGCAGCACAAACACCCCACATGACAGATCAGTGACCCACAGTGCAGCACAAACACGCCTCATGACAGATCAGTGACCCACAGTGCAGCACAAACACCCCACATGACAGATCAGTGCAGCACAAACACCCCTCATGACAGATCAGTGACCCACAGTGCAGCACAAACACCCCTCATGACAGATCAGTGACCCACAGTGCAGCACAAACACCCCACATGACAGATCAGTGATCCACAGTGCACAGGATAATGAATGTTCAAGTCATTGTTTATGGAGTAATGGGTGGTTTTGTTGTCTAATTAAATCCACCTTTATTATCAAATCATGCAAACTAAACAATTTACATTATGAAAAGTGGAGTTCATTATCTTAAGCCAAGTCTTCCAACTTGATGCATTCAAAACTTCACCTGAAAATAAGATACAAGATCACTGTGCAAACATCCCACAGCAGCATGCTTTAAATGAACAAGCATGCCCTGTGAATGCCAGCGGTGTCTCCCCTGCAGTGCAGCGTGCTTTAAATGAACAAGCATGCCCTGTGAATGCCAGCGGTGTCTCCCCTGCAGTGCAGCGTGCTTTAAATGAACAAGCATGCCCTGTGAATGCCAGCGGTGTCTCCCCTGCAGTGCAGCGTGCTTTAAATGAACAAGCATGCCCTGTGAATGCCAGCGGTGTCTCCCCTGCAGTGCAGCATGCTTTAAATGAACAAGCATGCCCTGTGAATGCCAGCGGTGTCTCCCCTGCAGTGCAGCGTGCTTTAAATGAACAAGCATGCCCTGTGAATGCCAGCGGTGTCTCCCCTGCAGTGCAGCGTGCTTTAAATGAACAAGCATGCCCTGTGAATGCCAGCGGTGTCTCCCCTGCAGTGCAGCGTGCTTTAAATGAACAAGCATGCCCTGTGAATGCCAGTGGTGTCTCTCCTACAGTGCAGCGTGCGTACAGACAGTGGCATCACAGTACAGTAGATCACTCACATTACAAGACAAATCCACAAACAGCAGCCTTCAGAGAGTCCCTCCACTGCGATGACTTTGTTATTTCACATGCAGACACGGTGCTGTCTCCCACACCTGCTCACAACGGCAAAACCAAAACCACATGAAAAGGATACTTCTCTCATCAGGCCCCATATTCAAAGTGTCACTTCATCACCTAAAATAAAAAAAAAAAAATTAAGCAATCTATAAATGCTTTCAGCCTAGTTGGACATTATATACAACTTTACCTGTCCCACAAGTGTCCCCCCAAAAATACATAGCATGCACCCCAAGTTGAAAGAGGCAGCATTAATCCTTACAATAGTTGCAGGGAAAAACAACTTCTGCATTAATTAACTGCATTGAAATCAAGACAATCACGGCTATATAAAGAATCATTAAATACAATCACAAGTGTTACTAACTACCTTAACAAACAGTTACTCCGGGTTCAAATACAGTCAGCAATCTTTATTGCCACTCAATATTATTTTGAAAATATCACTTGCCAAAAGAGACGACATGTGGCACTGTAATACAGAACATACTTTTAAATCCGGTGTGCATTGTAGCAGTGTGTGCGTGTGCGTGTGCGTGTGTGTGTTTGTATATAGCAGTGTGTGTGTTTATTGTGTTCAGGTTACCTTGTGTAGCTGCTCCAGACTCTCACTCTGTGTGTGTGTGTGTGTGTGTGTGTGTGTGTTTATTGTGTTCAGGTTACCTTGTGTAGCTGCTCCAGACTCTCACTGTGTGTGTGTGTGTGTGTGTGTAACAGTGTCTGTGTTTATTGTGTTCAATTTACCTTGTGTAGCTGCTCCAGCCTCTCACTGTGTGTGTGTGTGTGTGTGTGTGTGTGTGTGTGTGTGTGTTTATTGTGTTCAGGTTACCTTGTGTAGCTGCTCCAGACTCTCACTGCGTCAGCAGGGCTGAAGTGTTTGTTCAGAAGAGCAGGCAGGCTGTGCCACACTGACCTGGGGTGAGGTGAGGAGTGAGAGGAGGGGTGAGGCTAGGGGTGAGAGGAGGGGTGAGCTGTGCTGTTCTGTGCTGTGCTGTGCTGTTCAGCCTACCTGCCAGCGCCTTGCCTTTGTAGAGGAGTCCCTGTTGATTGACAGGTATGTTGAGCCTGTCATAGACCAGACTCCAGACTGTGGAGACCTTCTCATCCTCACAGACCTGTCAAGAGACAAGAACATACAGACACACAGTGAGGGGATGAGCATTAAACACTGAAACTACATCTTCATCCTCACAGGACAGGCGAGAGAAGAACACACACACACACACACACACACACACACACACACACACACACACACACACAGTATCAGAGCAATCCAGCGAGGGGACAGTCGAGTATTGTCAAGAGCAAAAACACACTTTCATAAAAACTGCTGCTTTTGTATTATTATGGTCTGTATGTGTGGCATGCTATAGAAACGTATTGTGGTTTGTTCTTTTTTTGTGCTTTGTACTGTACAGCGCTTTGTGAAACGCTTGTACAAAAAGCGCTATATAAATGCAATAAATAAATAAATAAATAAATAAATAAATAAATACACTGGAAGTGCTTCACATTGTCACAGACCAGTATTATGAACTTGCTCTTGGTCTACAGCCATAATATTGTCTGAGAATTATTTCTCAGTCTCAGAGATGAAGCGACATTTAATACAAGTGCACAAAAATGTGTCAATTTAAACACAATAGCAACACTGAGGTGAAGATACAAGCCCAACACATTTCTCTTAGAGGTAGTCGAGGCGAGGACGGACACATCGGCTGGAAACGCATGGATTTGAATTTGTTTCCAGGTTCATTTCAACACACAGCCCTACACGTGTGAGACACTCTAGCCTGCATGTATTCCCCTCACGTGTGCAGGAGTGACGGCAGGCGCTGGAACGCTGTGTGTTGTGTGTGGAGAGAGTTCGGCTGCGTTCACGACACGCAGACTTCCGTCATTCTGCGCAGAATCTGCACAGAATCGGAGCAAGTAGCCAATGAATTTTCTGAATCTTTGCAGAATCTGCGCAGACTTAATAAAGTCTGCCTCTCGTGAACGCACCCCCTGTAGTCTTAAATCGTGGGTGACGTGATTACGAGGCACACACTGACAAACCCCACACATTGTGTGTTTTCAGTTTATATCTTGTTAAAAACAGAAAACTATATTAATTAAAACAATAAACTCCACACAAATACATAAACAACACAGTGAATTCTATTCAGAAATTACAGTTTAAGTGACTAATGTAATCGACCACCATGGATCCCCAAATTATAGATACAGATTGGCCAACAATCAATGCTGCAAGGAACAAGAACAACAATATAAACAGCGACGCCACTCCTTCACAACTCGAACACCCAACAATAAAAATAAATTAACACACACCCGGTGATATTAAAACCATGAAGAGGCAACAACCTCGTGTGTGCACAATAAAGCATTAGCGGGGGCAATCAGATAAATCATCCATAGCAAAAAACAACACAGCAACATTCATTTGCGGTCCATTGTGGGACTGGGTCCGACATTGCAATTATTCCTCACAGGTCCTTTGCCGGACTGGGTCCGACATCATTATAGCAACGCAATAAACGCGTGTTTAGTCGTTTTTTCTCCGGAAAAAGCCGAGAAAACCATTCAATTGCCGAGTGGGAGCGACAGGAGCCGAGACAAGTCGGAAAAAAAAGGCGTATCTCATGAATAGTCATATATGGTATCAGGTATCAGATAACGGGGCGTTCATAGTAAACAAGCTGGCTGAGTGCGTCAGCGCACTGAGACTATCGCGGACATTTGTAGAGCTTTTTTCAGATGTTATAGTAATAAAATAATGACTTGGATCGCATTATTGAGGAGTTTGGTGATAAAACGAGTGATCCGGAGATGATCGATCGGTATGTACGACTATTATTATTATTATTATTATTATTATTATTATTATTATTATTATTATTATTTATTTCTTACATAGGTAAACGCTATAGCAAACGAAAGGGTGGGGCGGGGCTGGAGATGCCTAGTGAGTGCTTTGTTGATATGCAGGGCCATTTAAACCCGTTTGACTGAAAAAAAAATACTTTTAAACAGCGCGTATAAAATTAACTGCGCGTGTGAAAACCTGACGTGCCTGTTGCGCACTTAATAAATGGACTGCAAAGGGTTAAAACAAACACAGAAAACGGAGGCTGGCGCGCTTTCGATTATGACTAACAAAAAGGATGAGATGAAGCCGTACAGCCAAAAAACAAGCCCCTTAAACAGGTATAAATAACAATACGGTTTTGTTTTACCTGAGGAGAATCCTCCTATTGCGCTGTGAAACTCCAGGCAAGCATGGGGGCGGACATTCTGTGAAGCGCGCATGCTGACGTAGGCTTTGTTATGACCGTGAACGCGCCTGATAGAAGTCTGTGGGGACCCCGGTTTCACTGCTCGTGCTGTGTCCTGTAGCTCAATATGCAGGGGTTATTTTTTTTATATAAAAAAGCCGTTTTGTGGCTTTCCAAAGACGTATCATGCGTCTGGATCGGATGTTCGTAGACAAAATGATAATTGTTTACATTTGGTCAAATACAAGATTGCATGTAGTTTCCGAACATCTCCCCCTGGTGGTTAATTGCGGTGTTTACGGCAGAATAATTCAATGGGTTTCTCCATATCCCATATATTTTCATATTACCCATAATTCAATTTGTGACACTTAACTGGAAAGGTACATATATTTAAATTATATATATATTTTTAATAATTAAAATTGTATAAAACATTGAACATATATTATCCACAAACGCCGTTTTGGTAACAATATAATATTTGAACTTATTTTAATATATAAATTAATGGGTAGTAACCCTAAATTGAATTTTACTTAGTTATACGAATTATAAATAGCTATTGGAATGATGTAATTAGCATATCTCCCAATTATCCTGAATTGTAAAATTACTGATTTGTGAGAAATAAATCAAAAGTTATGTGTAATATATAGATATAGATATATATTTTTTATTTTAAAGAATTAAAATTGTATAAAACATTAACCATATAATCCTCAATGACCACTTTGGTGACAATATAATATTTTTTTATCATTTTAAGATAGAAATATACTGTAATAAAATTTAACCACAAATAGACTTTGGACTAATTATATGAGTTATAAATAACAATTGAACTCTTTATATATTATATAGCAAGAGCTGTGTGGCTTGAGCTAGTGGATTGTGCTTGGTATGAGTGAAGTGGCTGAGATTGAATGTGTGTGAGTAAATACAGTGCTGAGAAAGAAGGCTGGTTGGAGAGAGAGAGAGAGATGGGAGCCCCCCAGGAAAGGAAAGGGGGGGTGGGTGGAGAGATGGGAAGAAGAGAGAGGGACAATGTGGAGGGGCGCGGAGGATGAAGAGGGGCAAAGACGAGCCACGCGCGTCAAAAAGGCCAGCGCGCGCTGGTCTTTTTGACGCGCGTGGCTCGTCTTTGCCCCTCTTCATCCTCCGCGCCCCTCCACATTGGACATAGACCACCCCCCCCCCCCCCGACCACTGCCTCTTGACCCATGACCATTCACTTATGAGCCCTTCAACCTTTTAGGATATACATTTTATTTTCTTTTATACATTTTAACCCTTTAGACCCCTGAATAATTAAAGAACCCTTTTGGAGATTCCTTGA
>NW_026707385.1:7500-10000 GCF_902713425.1 Acipenser ruthenus
GCTCGGCCAATGACCATGTCCACCAAAAGGCTCGCATTGAAGGTAGACACGACCATGTCCACAACGGGACTTAGTCTCTAGCAGCAAAAACATGGAGGTCACCAAGGACACAAACGGCACACTGCTGCTGAAAACAGAGCCTCCAAACCCCGCGAGGGCAACAGGCTTCAAGTGCACTGAAAGTCAGCGACACAAATGGCACACTGTTGCCCAAAACAGAGCCTCCATACCCCGTGAAGGCAAGAGACTTAAAGTGCATTAAAAATTAAAAAATGTAAGGGACCCACACTGCCTACTCAAGCCCAAAACAGAGCCTCCAGCCCGGCCTGATCTGGCGCCAGGCGCGGGAGGGCAGCATACTTCCATCAGCATGGAAGTCCAGGACTGTAAGGGGACCCACCGCCTCCCCAAGCCGAAAACAGAGCCTCCAGCCCGACCTGATCTGGCGCCAGGCACGGGAGGGCAACAGACAGACTTCCAGGGAAGTGGAAGCTGCCAGGGGTGAATGGGAACTCTGCCCGGGGTGCAGAGCCTCCCACATGGCTTGACTTATTATTTTTACTTAAATATTTTTTTGATGAAAAGACCATGCCCTTAGTAATATGCACTTACCCCCCCAGTGTATCTGTTATCTAATAGCATTATGAGAGCAAGTCACTACTTCATGCCGACCTCCTGGAACTGCCGCTCGGCCACCCAGACCCACTTTGTCCACTAAGGTTTTTTGTGGCTATGGTAATGTATTATTATTATGTGTTTATTTAGCAGACACCTTTATCCAAGGCGACTTACAGAGACTAGGGTGTGTGAACTTTGCATCAGCTGCAGAGTCACTTACAATTACATCTCACCCGAAAGACGGAGCACAAGGAGGTTAAGTGACTTGCTCAGGGTCACACAGTGAGTCAGTGGCTAAGGTGGGATTTGAACCGGGGACCTCCTGGTTACAAGCCCTTTTCTTTAACCACTGGACCACACAGCCTCCAATGTAGCACTATTCTGACTCTAGTCAATTCTATTCTAACTATGGTCATTTAGCTCAATGGTGACTCTGGTCATGTAGCTCAATGGTGACTCTGGTCATGTAGCTCAATGGTGACTCTGGTCATGTAGCTCAATTTTGACTATGGTCAGGGCGGCAGTGTGGAGTAGTGGTTAGGTCTCGGGACTCTTGACTAGAAGGTCGTGGGTTCAATCCCAGGTGGGGGACATTGCTGCTGTACCCTTGAGCAAGGTACTTTACCTAGATTGCTCCAGTAAAAATCCAACTGTATAAATGGGTAATTGTATGTAGAAAAATAATATAATTGTATGTAAAAATAATGTGATATCTTGTAACAATTGTAAGTCGTCCTGGATAAGGGTGTCTGCTAAGAAATACAGTGGCTCTCAAAAGTATTCACCCCCCTTGGACTTTTCCACATTTCATTGTGTTACAACATGGAATCAAAATGGATTTAATTGGGAGTTTTTGCCACTGATCAACACAAGAAAAGTCCATAATGTCAAAGTGAAAAATAAAATCTACAACTTGTTCTAAATTAATTACAAATATAAAACAGAAAATAATTGATTGCATAAGTATTCACCCCCTTTGCTATGACACACCTAAATAAGCTCTGGTGCAACCAATTGTCTTTAGAAGTCACATAATTAGTTGAATGGAGTCCACCTGTGTGCAATTAAGGTGTTTCACATGATTTCAGGTTAAATACACCTGTCTCTGGGAGGTCCCACAGTTGGTTAGTACATTTCCTAACAAAAACTACATCATGAAGATGAAGGAACATTCAAAGCAAATCCGGAATAAGGTTCTTCAAAAGCACCAATCAGGGGTAGGATATAAGAACATTTCCAAGGCATTGAATATCCTCTCAGAGCACAGTAAAGTCCATTATTAAGAAATGGAGAGAATATGGCACAACTGTGAATCTGTCTAGAACAGGCCGTCCTCAAAAACGGAGTATCCGGGCGTATAGGGCACTAGTCAGGGAGGCCACCAAGAGGCCTATGGCAACTCTAAAGGAGTTACAGTGTTCCACGGCTGAGCTGGGAGACACTGTGCATATGGCAACAATAGCCCGGGTGCTTCACAAAACTGGCCTTTATGGGAGAGTGGCAAAAAGAAAAGAACTCGCATCAAATCTCGGCTAGAGTTTCCCAGAAGGCATGTGGGAGACTCTGAGACCAAGTGGAAGAAGATTCTATGGTCTGATGAGACCAGAATAGAGCTTTTTGGCCACAACGCTAAGCGCTATGTTTGGCGCAAGCCTAACACCGTACATCATCCTGAGAACACCATCCCTACCGTGAAGCATGGTGGTGGCAGCATCATGCTATGGGGATGCTTCTCTGCGTCAGGGCCTGGAAAACTCGTGAAGATAGAGGGCAAAATGGATGCGGCAAAGTACAGAGAAATCCTGAAGGAAAACCTGCTGAAGTCTGCAATAGACCTGGGACTTGGAGAAGATTCATCTTCCAGCAGGACAATGACCCCAAA
>NW_026707385.1:20000-22500 GCF_902713425.1 Acipenser ruthenus
AGAAAGGTCGGCAGCCCCCCTCTCCCGGTGGGAAGGAAGGGCCGCCTCTCTCAAAGTCGTCAGCCATCTGGTGGGGAGGAACCGCCGTGCCTGAACACCGGTGCAAGACCGGCCCGCAGGGGCCCTCCCTAGTTGGGCTGAAGAAGCCAAAGGGTGAGTGGAACTGGAGAGAGAGATGGTCCCGCGACCCGACTCGCCTCCTTGCCCTCGCCCTAGTCCACAGTAGGGCGGTCGGACAGGGTTTTAGAACAACAAAAAACAAAACCACACCGAGACTTGTCCAGGACTTTTTCTTGGAAAGTGTGAGCTCTGGTTCAAGTGCGGAGCCTCCCACAGCATGGACCCGACAGGAGGAGTCATCCCGGCCATCTTCCCCTGCCCAGCACAAAGCCTCCAAGCCTGGCTTCAACTGATCACTCACAAGCATTTTTCTGACACCTCCGTCCTGACTTAGAAATATTTTTTGTTCTAAAAACCCTGTCGACGGAAATCTCCGCGGGTCCCCCCGTTGTATCTCAGACATGGAGTCTTTATGGGCAACGGGGCCGAAGTCACACTGCCAAGGAGTCGCTGCCACCCCGCAGGACATTTCAATCTCGGCCGTTTACAGACTTCCATAAACTGCCCTGCTATGGTCATGGTCATGTCATGTTAAAGATAGGCGACATGACTATGTCTTTTTCAACTCTTAGTTTCTGGCGGAGCCAAAAAAGTCCGGACTATGGTCATCTAATGTTAAAGATAGGATTTTTTTTTTTAAAGTGCTCGGCCAATGACCATGTCCACCAAAAGGCTCGCATTGAAGGTAGACACGACCATGTCCACAACGGGACTTAGTCTCTAGCAGCAAAAACATGGAGGTCACCAAGGACACAAACGGCACACTGCTGCTGAAAACAGAGCCTCCAAACCCCGCGAGGGCAACAGGCTTCAAGTGCACTGAAAGTCAGCGACACAAATGGCACACTGTTGCCCAAAACAGAGCCTCCATACCCCGTGAAGGCAAGAGACTTAAAGTGCATTAAAAATTAAAAAATGTAAGGGACCCACACTGCCTACTCAAGCCCAAAACAGAGCCTCCAGCCCGGCCTGATCTGGCGCCAGGCGCGGGAGGGCAGCATACTTCCATCAGCATGGAAGTCCAGGACTGTAAGGGGACCCACCGCCTCCCCAAGCCGAAAACAGAGCCTCCAGCCCGACCTGATCTGGCGCCAGGCACGGGAGGGCAACAGACAGACTTCCAGGGAAGTGGAAGCTGCCAGGGGTGAATGGGAACTCTGCCCGGGGTGCAGAGCCTCCCACATGGCTTGACTTATTATTTTTACTTAAATATTTTTTTGATGAAAAGACCATGCCCTTAGTAATATGCACTTACCCCCCCAGTGTATCTGTTATCTAATAGCATTATGAGAGCAAGTCACTACTTCATGCCGACCTCCTGGAACTGCCGCTCGGCCACCCAGACCCACTTTGTCCACTAAGGTTTTTTGTGGCTATGGTAATGTATTATTATTATGTGTTTATTTAGCAGACACCTTTATCCAAGGCGACTTACAGAGACTAGGGTGTGTGAACTTTGCATCAGCTGCAGAGTCACTTACAATTACATCTCACCCGAAAGACGGAGCACAAGGAGGTTAAGTGACTTGCTCAGGGTCACACAGTGAGTCAGTGGCTAAGGTGGGATTTGAACCGGGGACCTCCTGGTTACAAGCCCTTTTCTTTAACCACTGGACCACACAGCCTCCAATGTAGCACTATTCTGACTCTAGTCAATTCTATTCTAACTATGGTCATTTAGCTCAATGGTGACTCTGGTCATGTAGCTCAATGGTGACTCTGGTCATGTAGCTCAATGGTGACTCTGGTCATGTAGCTCAATTTTGACTATGGTCAGGGCGGCAGTGTGGAGTAGTGGTTAGGTCTCGGGACTCTTGACTAGAAGGTCGTGGGTTCAATCCCAGGTGGGGGACATTGCTGCTGTACCCTTGAGCAAGGTACTTTACCTAGATTGCTCCAGTAAAAATCCAACTGTATAAATGGGTAATTGTATGTAGAAAAATAATATAATTGTATGTAAAAATAATGTGATATCTTGTAACAATTGTAAGTCGTCCTGGATAAGGGTGTCTGCTAAGAAATACAGTGGCTCTCAAAAGTATTCACCCCCCTTGGACTTTTCCACATTTCATTGTGTTACAACATGGAATCAAAATGGATTTAATTGGGAGTTTTTGCCACTGATCAACACAAGAAAAGTCCATAATGTCAAAGTGAAAAATAAAATCTACAACTTGTTCTAAATTAATTACAAATATAAAACAGAAAATAATTGATTGCATAAGTATTCACCCCCTTTGCTATGACACACCTAAATAAGCTCTGGTGCAACCAATTGTCTTTAGAAGTCACATAATTAGTTGAATGGAGTCCACCTGTGTGCAATTAAGGTGTTTCACATGATTTCAGGTTAAATACACCTGTCTCTGGGAGGTCCCAC
>NW_026707386.1:0-27693 GCF_902713425.1 Acipenser ruthenus
TCCTCCTCAGCAGGCTTAAATGGAGGGAACAAGCTGAACTGCTATCTGAGTCTGTCATACAGCATCTGTTTCAACATGTGGTTGCCAAAGAAGAGACTACAGTATAGTGAGTCATTTTTAATGTACCTGTTGCTAATAACGTGCATCCTCTATTCAATTTCTTCACTTGCCACAATTGCATTGCAAACAAGACATTTCCCCCCAAAAATATATCAATTTAGCCAGCAGTGTTTTCCTTTTTTCCCTTAATTTTAAGTAATTTCCAATACGAGTTACACCAGCAGCCATGTTTATTTTTCAATTCAACCTCAAAAAAAACAAGACTGGTCTTCGTTACTTAGCAACAGCAGTTTAAGCCCAGTCTTACGTGAGACCTGCAAGGTTTTGCTTTGTGCAGCAGACTTATTTAGAGGTCTTATGTTTGGCCTTTTTACACTAAAATACAATTGGCCCAGGAAGTACAATCATTTTCGCTGCACTACAAGAGACTTTGTTAGGATGAGCAACAGAAAGTATGACGTTATAACAGATATTACCATATGTCAACAGTGGATCAGTTCCAACCCTTTCTAACTCCAGCTCAAGAGCCAAGCTTATCCTTCAATGGAATCCTAGATACAACCTTAGCCTAGTTGGTTTTGGCTAGTACAATGTTGGATATTTCAGGTTACTTTTACATTTGAATAGGTAACTAAATCAGGTAATCAGGTACTGGTAATGGAAAACATTTACTGAAAAATGGCTATGAAACATAGGGCTGGTTTCACAAACCCCGACTAGCACTAATCTTGGACTTCCCAACCTAAACTAACATTGAGTAGTCCAAGATTAGTGCTAATTGGGGTCTGGGAAACCAGCCAATAAGGTTTACTTTTATAGATCCTTTGATAGTATAGTGTTTCAAAGCACTTAATGCAACAATTTACAAGGCTCCTTCTATTAATACTTTAACATCCCTTCTGGCTTTTTAAATGTTTCTTATTGTCTGTTGTTTTTAATGCTTGTGTTTGTTTTGTTGTGCTTTTGTTTTTATTCTGACTTAAAACACGACTTTTAAGTGCTGTTTGCTATTGTACAACTTTGTGATTCGTTGAAAAGCGCTCTATCATTTTAATAAATGATTATTAATTATTACAGTTGAGTTCAAAAACAAATGACGGTAAAATCAATTACCATATAAAAACAATGATTGCAGTAACAATAAAACAATGGCAATGTAATACAATGAATTATAATAGAATTAAGCAAACAATTATAAAATCCATCAGTATTAGTACATCAGTACAACTTTCTATAGCTTTCCAAACCCTCCTACTACCTCTGTCCATACTTAAATCCCCCCCCCTTAACTAAAGAAGTACTACAGCACTGAACATACCTCAATTACTGTCCTGACCAGCACTGAACATACCTCAATTACTGTCCTAACCAGCACTGAACATACCTCAATTACTGTCCTAACCAGCACTGAACATACCTCAATTACTGTCCTGACCAGCACTGAACATACCTCAATTACTGTCCTAACCAGCACTGAACATACCTCAATTACTGTCCTAACCAGCACTGAACATACCTCAATTACTGTCCTGACCAGCACTGAACATACCTCAATTACTGTCCTAACCAGCACTGAACATACCTCAATTACTGTCCTGACCAGCACTGAATGGAGGGCAGATAACGGTCCTTTGCCACATAGTGTGGAGAGCTGTCTCCTTTGGAATCCATTGAGAAAATAAAAAAACTCAACAGTCCAGGGACGAGATTTCTCTCACAACAATGCGTTTTCTATCAATAAAATAAGTTTAAAATAATAATTCTTAGTATAAATAATAGTAATAATAAAATGAGATGTTACAAAATAAATATAAAAGTGACCTTCAAGTGAAACGAAACTGTTGCGGATGATTAACATTACAATGTTGTAGCTAGGATGCATAGAATGTTGTCTCATATGATGTCACAATGATGTCATAAAGATATCACCATGAGGCTTACTGTAGGTTTAGGTTTTTGATGGCATGACAACCATTTGTTTTTGTTTAAAGTAGATCTAAGGCAAATTCCTATTGATGTAATTGTGTTCCATGGATTGTGACATCACCTCTGTTTGCATCCTTATATCTTTAATAATATTGCATCTTTATTGAATATAGCACCTGTGGGATTAAAGACGAGGTCAGAAGTGGAGATTTCAATCAAGCTGTGTTTATTCTGAGATCTCAGGAGAAGTACAATTCAAGCAAATTGACAGAGTAGGTCTGCCCATAGACATCAAGCACTTCAATATATATATATATATATATATATATATATATAGTACAAGGGAAAAAACAATTCTAATTATTAGGCTAATTTCACTGTCTGCAGCCTTGAACTTTGTTCAGAAATTAGTTATTTTGGCTTTAACATTCCCCACACACAAATAAACACACACACACACACACACAAACACACATGCTGACTGCCTCGAGTGGTTTTGTAGTTAATCTCAGGGATTGCTGTCATACTGACTCGAGTGGTTTTTGTAGTTAATCTCAGGGATTGCTGTCATGCTGACTCGAGTGGTTTTGTAGTTAATCTCAGGGATTGCTGTCATGCTGACCACCTCCATCACTGCTGTCCCTCCTCATCACTGCTGCCCTCCTCACTGCTCCCTACACCAGCAGCCCCAGCATAGCTTTTGGCCCCTGTGTGGACACTTATAGAACAAATGGTTAGCACTCCCACACAAATCTCTTTCTTTGCATTCTTTCGTGTTATGTCCCTTTTGGTTACAGTTCCTGCAAAAACAGTCCTTACAATCTTCAGCCTTGTGCCCCATCTCATTGCATTTCCTGCAAACTTCAGGCTGTCCAAAATAAAACAAATAGCTCTATTCGATCCTATCGAGAAGGAGGAAGGCGGATGCCTCACCCCCTCATACCCCTTTTCACTAGGGCGGAACCTCACCCACACTCTCCAAGTCCCGTTCCACATCCCGAACTCGTCCAAAGATTTCTCTGGTGGCCTGACCACATTAACCTATTGTCCCAAAAAAGTAGACACATCTTCTGCAGGCACAAAACGGGTTGTACATAAGCACATTCACCACCCTAACTTCTTGCCTAAAAAGCGCTTCAAAAACAAAATCCAAAAAAGGCTGCTTCTTTTCATTAGTCCTAAACATTGCCAAACATCCCTACAATATTCTTCTGATTTAAAAGTTAAATAAAAAATTCCTCTTGCCTGAAAGTCCTGCAGACAGAACACTTTGTCGAGGTCCACCTTTATCCTTCTCAGCACTTGCTTGATGAAATCCTTCCTCAACATTTCTGGCGTTCCTTCCTTCTTCATTAAGCAAATAGTGTTCCTCAGACGAGGTCCCGGGGGCTTTGCTGCATTCTCCGCCATTCCTTTGCCTTCTCTTCCCCTTGAAAATCAAAGCTGCGGTCAGGCCACATACAAAGATCTGAGCCAAGAGGCTGAGAAGCGATGCCCACAATGGTTTTGCCCAAACGCCCCAGGCGCGGCTGCCCGCTGGAGCTGCCGGGGTACTTGCTTCTTGGACTGAGGGGAAAAATGGGAAAAAGAAAAAGAAAAAAAAGGTGCCAGGCTCCAGTTATTAACACGGCCGCCGCCGCTGTGCTCGTTCTGCTTTTAAACCCATGTCGAGCCCCACCCCCGAGGGGCAGGCTAGCCAAAAATTGCATTGAACTCATAAATGCTCCTCTCCATGGAAATCTTTAGTAAAATACACTTTTATTGAGATTTTATCATTTTTTTCCATTTACACCCATTCATTTCATTCATTTCACATTTCTTTTAAAGATGACATTCATGCATACAGACATACATTTTGTTTTAAAAGCATTTAAAATACATTTAAAAACACCAAGACAATCGTGCTTTGTACATGGTTAAAACAGACACAGATTAAAATCAACATGAAAAAAACCTGTGCTGCTTTAAAAGTGACTGGAAAAAAAGAACCATCTATCTAAAAAACCAGTGCTTGTGAGGGCCGGGGAGTGCTCTCTAAAAGTTCAAAAGTGAACATAAAACAAAACAATAAAACTATAGAAATAAAACAGGGACAGGAGAAAAGGGACAGTGTATAAAACAGTGAGTTAAAATTCTAAAATTTAAAACACTTAAAATGTAACTTTTAATTGTTAACATTAAAAATCTTTTAGATACATAAACAAAACAAAACAAAATCAAATAAACCATTCAAAATAAATCAAATAAAAACACCGTGTAACAAATTTTTTTTTTTTTTGGTTCCTGGGTAGTAAGTGTTATTTCCTAATTGCTTATGCCTCAAAAGTATAGAAAATGGCTATTATTCCCCACGAACTTTGCTTTTGTGACCAGGACAGTGATATTTTGAAATTTACCTATTTTCCAGAACATTCCAGATAGATTCAGTGCTGAGTAAACTTGGAGTAACTTCTAGAACTTTCTAGAACTTTCCAGTAATATAAATAGTAGTATAAATACAGGGGCCTTAAGCCCACCAGTTCAGTTTAGTTCCAGCTACCTAAGTGGATACATATCTGCATTTTTCTGAGATAGCATCAAGGTCATAGGAGACTTCAAAATGGTGGCATTCCTGATGGGTCTCCAAGGTGGTTTTACCAGGTTTCCCTGCTATCTTTGCCTTTGGGACAGTAGGGACACCAAGGCACACTACCACAGGCGGGACTGGCCACAGCGGACCGAGTTCTCTGTGGGGAGGAACAACGTCAAGTGGGAGCCACTGGTGGGACCCCCGGAAGGTGCTGATGCCACCACTGCACATCAAATTGGGCCTTATGAAACAATTTGTTAGAGCTCTAGATAAGGAGTCGGCAGCCTTCAAGTACCTTCAAGACTTCTTCCCTAAGCTGTCTGAGGCAAAGGTCAAAGCCGGTTTCTTCGTCGGACCACAGATAAAGAAGATCCTGGAGTGCAATGAATTCCCCAAGAAGCTCACTAGTAAGGAGAAAGCGGCTTGGAACAGCTTGAACAGCAGTGGTTCGGGGCTTCCTGGGCAATCACAAGGCCAAAAACTATGTGGAGCTGGTTGAGACTCTGGTGAAGAACTACGGCACAATGGGCTGTAGGATGTCCCTCAAAGTCCATATCCTTGATGCTCATCTTGATAAATTCAAGAACATGGGAGCGTACTCGGAGGAGCAAGGCGAGCACTTCCACCAGGATATACTGGACTTTGAATGCCGCTACCAAGGACAGTATAACGAGAACATGAGGGGAGACTACATTTGGGGGCTGATTCGTGAAAGTGATTTACAGTATAATCGTAAATCTCGAAAAACTACTCACTTCTAAATCTTTTGTAGTCATTTGTGTATTACTTTTGTATAAATACATGTTAATTTGGATTTATATGTTGTTTTTTTCTGACTTTATGAGAACGAAAAGACACAAATTCGCCTGTTTTCTCATTGGAAATAGGTAAATTTCAAAATATCACTTTCCTGGTCACAAAAGCAAAGTTTGTGGTGAATAATAGCCATTTTCTATACTTTTGAGGCATAAGCAATTAGGAAATAACACTTACTACCCAGGAACCAACATTGTGTTACATAGTGAAATCCATAAAACTGAAACAAAAAGACTGCATAAAACCAGGGCACCGTTCAAAAAAGGTCATGCCAGCTAAAAAGGGCGGAATGCTGGCATGACAAAATAAATAAAAGGCTTAGCGGTGCCCCGTAGTCCCGCTCCTAGGAGCTAGCGGTTCCAGTTTTTTCCTTCATTCCATCTTCACGTCCTGAAGTCCGGCGATCCTCCAATCCGCGCAGGCCTTGTCCTTCCCGAGGGTCCGGATGTCCAGAATTACAAAGTCCTTGATAAGAGTTTGTGCCCTTCTGGTCGTGGTGATAGTGTCTAGCTCCTGCTTGTGATAGACACAGACGTTACGGCCCTCCCACAGGATCTGCTTGACAACATTGATGACACGCCAAACGCACTTAGCTGTGCGGGTAGCGATTCCTCCCGCAGGACCATAGAGCACAGTCTCAGCGGTCATCTTGGCCGTGTCAGCAAACCTGTTTAGGAAGACAGAGACAGAGAGCCAGACACTACCAGCCACATCACACTCCCAGAAGATATGGGCTGGTGTTTCTCTCTTGCGGCACTTTGCATAGTCCCCTCCTGAACATGAATGCTCGAGTGGGGAGTGAACTGTGGACGGTGTTCCATGCTATATCCTTCTGGACATTACTGAGGCAGCTGTGAGACACATTCTCCCAGATTTTTTGGCTTTGGGCGAGGGAGAAAGTAGCTACTTTTTCAATTTCCTGGGAACCGGCAAGATATTTAGTTACAGCCTTGTATTCCCAGGAGGCCAATTTTGCTTTATCTAAGCCCAATTTATATATAGTGTCCCTTAAGGTTCTATAATACAATGGGGGGTCCCAGGAGTACGGCACGGTGTTATCAATAGTGCAGAGGCCCAAGGCCCTGAGACAGGTGGCAAAATAGAAACGATTCATGTAACATACCTTCCTGTCCAGGGCCTGGATGTTCTTGATAGTTTGCGTGAGCCCCTGCACTCGGGTGAGCTGCACGACGTCCGGGACCCCCTTACCTCCCTTCTTGTCGGCTTTACTCAAGGTGGCTCGCTTTACCCTCTCCATCTTGCTGCCCCAGATAAAGCAGTGGATAATGCGGTCCACCACTCTTTTGGTGGTCCTGTCTGGGGGAAAGATTTTTCCTACATAAGAGAGGATGGGGAACAGTATAGACTTGGTTATTAATACTCTACCCGTCATTGTTAAGGATCTTGTGCTCCATCCGCCAATCTTTTTACGGACCTGGTTAATGGCCGCCGGAAACCAGTTATATTGGTATCCCTACGAATTGCCTGCAGGAGGGGTTCAATGCACACGACATATAGCAGTGGGGATAGTGGGCAACCCTGTCTGACCCCTGACTGGATAGATATTTTACCAGTCAGGTGTCTGTTCACCAAGACTCGGGTACTAATGTTGGTATAAATAGTTTTAACCCACTCCCTAAGTCCAGGAGCGAATTTCATCTGGTCCATTACTTTGTACATATATTCATGGCTACCCTAACAAATGCCTTCTCCTGGTCAAGGTTGAACAGGCAGAGGGGATGGTTCCGTTCTCTAGAATAAGCCAGAATGTCCCTTGTTAACATTAAAATATCGGTGATGGACCTCCCACAAGCCTGGTCGGGGCCAATGACCAAAGGGAGGTGTACTTGTAGCCGGAGCATCAGAGCTTTGGCTAGTATCTTGTAGTCCATGCGAAGGAGGCTGATTGGGCGCCAATTCCGTAGCTCTTTAACTTCCCCTTTCTTATGAAGGAGAGTAATTACACTCTCCTGCATAGAAGGGCCCAACCGCTTCTCCCTGTAGACCGCTCTGTAGACCTCAGCTAAATGGACTTTAGCGTGTCCCAAAAAAGATGGTAATACACACCTGGGATGCCATCTGGACCTGGCATCTTACCGGTGTTCATTATTATTATTATTGATTTATTTATTAGCAGACGCCCTTATCCAGGGCGACTTACAACCGTAAGCAAATACATTTCAAGTGTTACAATACAAGTAATACAATAAGAGCAAGAAATTCAATAATTTTTGTTCAAGTGTGACAAACCACAATTCAATAATACAGCAGATAATAGTGATAGTTACATCAGGATATGATTAAATAGTTACAGTTACATCAGGATATGATTAAATACAAAATACAACAGGTTAAACACTTGGCAGATTACAGTATTCGGAAGTACAGGATTAAATGCTGTAAAATAGGGGGCAGATAAGAGCAAAATAAAGCACATTTAAATGAAGGGTGATAGTGTCCCAGTTCTACAGGTGCTGTTTGAAGAGGTGAGTGTTAAGGAGGCGCCTGAATGTGGTCAGGGACTGGGCAGTCCTGACATCTGTAGGAAGTTCATTCCACCACTGCGGAGCAAGGGTGGAGAAGGAGCGGGCTCTGGAGGCAGGGGAGCGTAGCGGAGGTAGAGCCAGTCTTCTAGTGCAGTCGGAGCGGAGAGGTCGGGTGGGGGTGTAGGGAGAGATGAGGGTCTGGAGGTAGCTGGGTGCAGTCTGGTCAAGGCATCTGTAGGCTAGTACAAGAGTCTTGAACTGGATGCGAGCGGTGATCGGGAGCCAGTGGAGCGAGCGGAGTAGTGGAGTAGCGTGGGCGAAGCGAGGCAGAGAGAACACCAGGTGGGCAGCAGAGTTCTGGATGAGCTGGAGCGGACGGGTGGCGGACGCAGGGAGGCCAGCCAGGAGGGAGTTGCAGTAGTCTAGGCGGGAGAGTACCAGGGCCTGGACCAGGAGCTGGGTAGTAGAGTTGGTGAGGAAGGGTCGGATTCTTCGTATGTTGCTGAGGAAGAATTGGCAAGTGCGTGCCAGCGTGGAGATGTGCTGGGAATAAGAGAGGCAGGGGTCCAGGGTGACTCCAAGGTTCTTAGCGGAGGAAGAGGGAGAGAGTGTGGTAGATTCCAGAGGAACAGAGATAGAGAGATCAGAGGAGGGGGAGGAGGAGGGAAAGAAAAGGAGGTCAGATTTAGAGAGGTTGAGTTTGAGGTGATGCGAGTGCATCCAGGAGGAAATAGCAGACAGACAGGTAGAGATACGGGAGGAGATGGTGGAGTCAGAGGTGGGGAAGGAGAGGAAAATCTGAGCATCATCAGCATAGAAATGGTATGAGAAACCATAGGATGCGATGAGGGGGCCCAGGGAGCGGGTGTAGAGAGAGAACAGGAGAGGACCCAAGACTGACCCTTGGGGGACTCCAGTTAAGGGAGGGTGAGGTGGGGAAGTTGCTCCACGCCAGATTACCTGGTAAGTGCGGTTGGAGAGGTAGGAGGAGAACCAGGCCAAAGCAGTGCCAGAGATCTCCAGGTCAGCAAGAGATGACAGTAGAATAGAGTGATCAACAGTGTCAAAGGCAGCAGAGAGGTCGAGGAGAATTAGGACAGAGGAGAGAGAGGCAGCTCGGGCACACTTAAGTGAGTTGGTGACAGACAGGAGGGCGGTTTCAGTGGAGTGAGCAGAGCTGAAGCCAGATTGGAGAGGGTCAAGCAGAGAGTGGTTGGACAGGAAAGCAGAGAGCTGGCGGTGTACAGTCTGCTTGAGGATTTTGGAGAGGAAGGGTAGGAGGGAGACAGGACGGTAGCTCTGGAGGGAGGTGGGGTCGAGGGTAGGTTTTTTGAAGAGGGGAGTGATAGAGGCTTTTTTGAAGGCAGAGGGAAAGATACCAGAAAGTAGAGAGGTGTTGAGGAGGGAGGAGATGAAGGGGAGTAGAGCAGGAGCAGCAGCTTGAAAGAGGTGATTGGGGAGGGGGTCCAAGGAAACGTGGTGGGTTTGTGACCCTGGAGCAGGGAGGAGAGGTCAGAGTCTGAGAGGGGCAAGAAGGTGGAGAAGGAGGGCGAGTTAGTAGGGGATGTAGTGGGTGTAGGGGTTGGAGCAGAAGGGGGTGCGGGGGAGGGAGAGGTGTTAAAGAGTTTGCGGATATCTGAGATTTTAGAAGAGAAGAAGGAGGCAAAGTCATCAGGGGAGAGAGAGGAGGGAGGAGGAGGGGGGGAAGGTTTAAGTTTACGTGGGTTGTTAGTGGAGGCTTGGATTACAGATTGGAAATAAGCACATTTAGCAGAGGAGAGAGTAGAGGAGAAGGAGGAGAGGAGAGTGCGGTAAACGTCTAGGGCAGCAGGGAGTTTGGTTCTCTTCCATTTCTTTTCAGCAGATCGCAGTGTGATTCTTGCCGAGCGGAGCGCAGAGGAGAGCCAGGGATGGGGAGGGGAGGGGCGAGCAGGTCGGGAGGTGAGGGGACAGAGGGAGTCGAGGGAGGAGGTGAGTGAGGAGAAGAGGGTGGAGGTAGCAGAGTCTACGGAGAGTTGTGAAAAGGAGTCGATAGGAGAGAGGTGAGAGAGAGCAGTGGAGGCAAGGACAGAGGGGGAGAGAGATCGGAGGTTACGGCGAGAGGTGACAGTGGGGGTAGGAGGAGCAGGGAGAGGGGGAGAGACAGAGAAAAAGAGATGAAATAGTGATCAGAGAGGTCCAGGGGGGTGACAGAGAGGGTGGAGGGGCAGCAGGCCCTGGAGAAGGTGAGGTCCAGTTGAAAGCCAGCTTTGTGTGTAGGAGGGGATGGAGAGAGACAGAAGTCGAAGGAGTGAAGGAGAGGGAGGAATCCAGCAGAGTGGCTGGGGTTGGAGAGATGGATGTTGAAGTCACCCAACAGGACAGTCGGGGCAGACAGAGAGGGGAGGGAGGAGAGTAGATAGTCTAGTCCATCCAGAAAGTGAGTGAGAGGCCCAGTCTTGCACAGCCTTAGGCCCATTTCGTAGATCTCATGACAACTCAGCTCCTTTGATAAAACAAGCAAGTTCCTAGCTCTATAGAGAGCCTCTTTAAAACAGTTCACCGCACACCAGAGCTGCCATGATCCTTTCTGTTTCTTCTTTGGCCCGTACCGAACCAGTTGCTCCCCCACAGGGATCTCCTCCATCAACACAGCCAACAAGGGGGTCGCCTTCTTCCACAGCCGTCTGGCAGCCTCACACTCCCACAGCAGGTGACGCGATGTCTCTTCAGCCCCACAGCCCTGAAAAGGGCATCTAGGGGACTTCCCCATGCCTCGAGCGTACATGACCGCTCTCACCGGTAATATTTAGTGAACTACTTGCCAGGCCAGGTCTTTATGTCGGTTCATCAGGACAGGATGGGCATCATTCCTCCACGCCTTACCAGGGTCTCCTAGGGATTCCCTCAAAGGGCACGTATCCTCCCTCCCCTGAACAAAATCAAAACATTTTTTAGGTTTTAAAAACAAATCTTTATCAATATTCTCCAGCTGTCTCTTTTTTAAAAACTTTTTAAACACAGCATAAATGAGTGGCATATCAAATGCAGTGGGCACAGTCAATGGAATCTTTAATATTCCTAGAAATCTTAAGTATGAACCCAGAAAAAATCTAACAAACAGCGCCCCTTTACATCTATTGCTTAATACCATTTCCAAGTGTCTACTAAAACTGTGTATAAATAAAAACAATTACAGGTCAGGTATCCCTTTACCCCCCTTCTCTACTCCCCTGCATACTACCTCCCTCTTCAGCCGCTCCCACTTGGACCCCCAGAAAAAAAGAAAAATCTGTCTCTTCAAACAGGCAATCACAGACCTAGTGGGTGGAAAGACCACCCCCACATATAGCAGCAGAGGAAGGATCACAGCCTTCACCACCAGCACCTTCCCCTCCAGAGACAAGGACCTCAGCCCCTAGAGACCCAGCTTCTGCCCGACCCTCTTCGTGACGTCCACCCAATTGCTGTGACCAGATCCTGTGACACCAATTTTCACACCTAAAATTTTAATAAAATCAGTTTTCACACATAACCCAACCTCAGGCACACTCTCCCACTCTCCAAAATACATGCATTTTGACTTCCCCCGGTTCAGTTTGGACCCAGAGGCCGTACAAAAACATTCACACTGAAACAAAGCTCTCTTAATTGCACGTTCATTCACACACAACACATTCACATCATCCACATATAATAGAACCTTTACCTCAGCTCCTCCGCCCCCAGGGATAGCAAGCCCCCTGATCACCTTGTCCTTGCGGAGGGCCTGCGCGAAAGGTTCCATACAACAAATAAAAAGCAATGGGGACAGCGGACAGCCCTGTCTTACTCCACACTTAACATCAATTTGACCGGATAGCTTCCCATTTATACTGATCCTACTTCCTATATCACTATAGAGAAGACTTACCCACTTAAAAATTTTATTTGTAAACCCCATTTTCTCCAACACTCTGAGCATAAACTCATGAGAGATTCTGTCATATGCCTTTTCCAAATCCAAATTCAACAGACATACCGGCACCTTACGGTCCTGCGCAAAAAGGACTGAATCTCTCAGTAGGATCAGACTGTCCGTGATCTTCCGCCCTGGAACACCACAGGTCTGGTCTAAGTGAACAACATCAGCAATCACTGATCCCATTCTAAGAGTTAAAATCTTTGCAAAACACTTAGTCAACTTAATCAACATAGTCAACATTTAAGAGGGTCAAAGGCCTCCAGTTCTTCAAATCCTCCTTCACATTTTTTTTTTAAAAACCAGGGTAATGATCCCCTGCCTAAAAGACAAGAGCATCGTCTCTTTAACAATAATTTCATTAAAAACATCCAAAATATCAGGAACAATCATCTCCCAAAATGCCATATAAAACTCTCTCGGAAGGCCGTCCCCACCAGGAGTCCCATCCCATCTTTGAAGGACCCCATGGCAGCAGCAACCTCCTGCAGGGAGATCTTGCCATCAAGGTCAGTGACCTTCGAGGCCGCCCCCTCTACAGAGCAGTACCTCCTCAACCACGTGCACACGTCCTCCTCTGTAACAGCCTCAGAGCACATCCTTACTACCACCGTTCTCCTGGATAAATCAGTCAGAGTACTTACTTCATACTTTTTTAACAACTCATGCTGCCCCATCCTAGAAAAACCATCACAACACCGTTTAAGCAATGCCTCCGTCATAAAACTCACATCCCAGGTACTACCCCTGCTAAAAGTAATTATACAATTCAAGTCTGTTGGCTTGAAACCTAGCACCTTCTGTAACACAGCCCTAGAAAACTCCAACCTGTCCAACTCCACTTTCTCATCCCCTTCTCTATAAAGCCTTCTCACTGCAACCCGAACGCAGTTAAAGCGCCGGCCCGATGACCGTGAGGTTGACATCTCACAAAATATAACTTAAATATCACAACAAAAAAAATACAAATAAAAAAAAACTAAAAGAAAGAACAGATAAGGAGCCCCCAAAGGGTCCTCCTTACCTGCTGTCTCAAGGCTGCTTTCACGAAGTCCTTCCTCCGCTCTCTAGTTTCACCAGCACCTATTCCAAAAGAAAAAAACCAACAAGCAGCCTTGTCACCGTACCAACAGGCAATCCTGTCACCGTTTACTATACCAAACCAGTAGACAATACTACTCCCGTTTTCCAAGCGATCGCAACTCAGATCCTATGCTGCGGTCAGGCCACATACATATGATCTGAGCCAAGAGGCCGAGAAGCGATGCCCACAATGGTTTTGCCCAAACGCCCCGGGCGCGGCTGCCCGTCGGAGCTGCCGGGGTACTTGCCCTCTTGGATTGAGGGGAAAAATGGAAACAAGAAAAAAATGAAAAAGAAAAAAAGGTGCCAGGCTCCAATTGTCGAGCCCCACCCCGAGTGGCAGGGCTAGCCAAAAATTGAATTGAACTCATAAATGCTTCTCTCCATGGAAATCTTTAGTAAAATACTCTTTTATTGAGATTTTACTTTTTTTACATTTACACCCATTCATTTCATTCATTTTACATTTCTTTTAAAGATGACATTCATGCATACAGACATACATTTTGTTTTAAAAACATTTAAAATACATTTAAAAACACCAAGACAATCGTGCTTTGTACATGGTTAAACAGACACAGATTAAAATCAACATGAAAAGAATCTGTGCTGCTTTAAAAGTGACTGGAAAAAAAGAACCATCTATAAAAAACCAGTGCTTGTGAGGGCCGGGGAGTGCTCTTTAAAAAAGTTCAAAAGTGAACATAAAACAGAACAATAAAACTATAGAACTAAAACAGGGACAGGGGAAAAGGGACAGTGTATAAAACAATGAGTTAAAATTCTAAAATTTTAAAACACTTAAAATGTAACTTTTAATAGTTAACATTAAAAATCTTTTAGATACATAAACAAAACAAAACAAAATCAAATAAACCATTCAAAATAAATCAAATAAAAGTCCATAAAACTGAAACAAAAAGACTACATAAAACCAGGGCACCGTACAAAAACGGTCATGCCAGCTAAAAAGGGCGGAATGCTGGCATGACAAAATAAATAAAAGGCTTAGCGGTGCCCCGTAGTCCCGCTCCTAGGAGCTAGCGGTTCCAGTTTTTTCCTTCATTCCATCTTCACGTCCTGAAGTCCGGCGATCCTCCACTCCACGCAGGCCTTGTCCTTCCCGAGGGTCCGGATGTCCAGAATTACAAAGTCCTTGATAAGAGTTTGTGCCCTTCTGGTCGTGGTGATAGAGTCTAGCTCCAGCTTGTGATAGACACAGACTTTACGGCCCTCCCACAGGATCTGCTTGACAACATTGATGACACGCCAAACGCACTTAGCTGTGCGGGTAGCGATTCCTCCCGCAGGACCATAGAGCACAGTCTCAGCGGTCATCTTGGCCGTGTCAGCAAACCTGTTTAGGAAGACAGAGACAGAGAGCCAGACACTGCCAGCCACATCACACTCCCAGAAGATATGGGCTGGTGTTTCTCTCTTGCGGCACTTTGCATAGGGGCATGTTTCTACTTGGGCTAGTCCCCTCCTGAACATGAACGCTCGAGTGCGGAGTGAACTGTGGACGGTGTTCCATGCTATATCCTTCTGGACATTACTGAGGCAGCTGTGAGACACATTCTCCCAGATTTTTTGGCTTTGGGCGAGGGAGAAAGTAGCTACTTTTTCAATTTCCTGGGAACCGGCAAGATATTTAGTTACAGCCTTGTATTCCCAGGAGGCCAATTTTGCTTTATCTAAGCCCAATTTATATATAGTGTCCCTTAAGGTTCTATAATACAATGGGGGGTCCCAGGAGTACGGCACGGTGTTATCAATAGTGCAGAGGCCCAAGGCCCTGAGACAGGTGGCAAAATAGAAATGATTCATGTGACATACCTTCCTGTCCAGGGCCTGGATGTTCTTGATAGTTTGCGTGAGCCCCTGCACTCGGGTGAGCTGCACAACGTCCGGGACCCCCTTACCTCCCTTCTTGTCGGCTTTACTCAAGGTGGCTCGCTTTACCCTCTCCATCTTGCTGCCCCAGATAAAGCGGTGGATAATGTGGTCCACCACATTTTTGGTGGTCCTGTCTGGGGTAAAGATTTTTCCTACATAAGAGAGGATGGGGAACAGTATAGACTTGGTTATTAATACTCTACCCGTCATTGTTAAGGATCTTGTGCTCCATCCGCCAATCTTTTTACGGACCTGGTTAATGGCCGCCGTCCAGCTCTGGGCCCCCAAGCTATTGTTCTCGAAAATCAGGCCCAGAATCTTGATTTTGTCCTTTTTGACTGGGTACATGTATGACAGTTCCCTATCTACCTGCCAATTTTTAGACACGTAGACTTTGCTCTTGGACTTATTAATCACTGCCCCGGTCGCCGTGCAGTACTTATCAAGGATATTACTAATCCGAGGTACCGACGATGTGTTGGTGCAAATGAGTGACACATCGTCCATATATGCTGTTGTTTTGACCTGGACCCCGTTGGATCCAGGCAGCTGGAAACCAGTTATATTGGTATCCCTACGAATTGCCTGCAGGAGGGGTTCAATGCACACAACATATAGCAGTGGGGATAGTGGGCAACCCTATCTGACCCCTGACTGGATAGATATTTTACCAGTCAGGTGTCTGTTCACCAAGACTCGGGTACTAATGTTTGTATAGATAGATTTAACCCACTCCCTAAGTCCAGGAGCGAATTTCATCTGGTCCATCACTTTGTACATATATTCATGGCTTACCCTAACAAATGCCTTCTCCTGAACAAGCAGAGGGGATGGTTCCGTTCTCTAGAATAAGCCAGAATGTCCTTTGTTAACATTAAAATATCGGTGATGGACCTCCCTGGGACACCACAAGCCTGGTCGGGGCCAATGACCAAAGGGAGGTGTACTTGTAGCCGGAGCATCAGAGCTTTGGCTAGGATCTTGTAATCCACGCAAAGGAGGCTGATTGGGTGCCAATTCCGTAGATCTTTAACTTCCCCTTTCTTATAAAGGAGAGTAATTACACTCTCCCGCATAGAAGGGCCCAACCGCTTCTCCCTGTAGACCGCTCTGTAGACCTCCGCTAAATGGACTTTTAGCGTGTCCCAAAAAAGATGGTAATACTCACCCGGGATGCCATCTGGACCTGGCGTCTTACCGGTGTTCATGGTCTTAACCACCGGGGTGAGCTCCTCCAGCGTGAGTTCTGGGTCCTTCTCCTCCTCTTCCTCGTCCCGCTCTGAGTCAGGCTCCAACTGGCTCAGGAACCACTCTATCAGGGTGTCATCTGTAGCTTTGATGTTATATAGGTCCCTGTGATAGAGAGAGAAAGGATCGATGCTGTAAATCTCCCTCCCGATTAGAGCCAGCATTCACCCCAGAGCACGCCCCTCACCACTCGGCACAACACCGCACAGCGCACGCACCACGATCCCCGGAGGAAAAGAGCACAGTTTTCGTGCACGGAGGATTGTGGCTAACGGCCACTTTTAACCTTTTTGTTATTTTGCCCCAATACCATCGATTGGTAGAGGGGCTTATTATTATTTCGTTTTTGTATTACTTTTTTAACTTTCTTTTGGATTGTAATAAATATTGTTATTATTGGGAAACGGCAGCCTGGACATTATACTCTTTTTGCACTGCACCAGTCATCCTTACCACAGTCCCTATAGAAGTTCTCTACCACTTTTTTCACTCCCTCACTATCCTCTACTATCCTCCCACTGCTGTCGAGCATGGAGGACATCAAGTGCCGCTTCTCCCTCGTTTTCTGGAAGAAGAAGCGGGTACACTTTTCGTCTTCCTCCATTTTTTGCACTTTTGCATTGTGCATGACCTTTCGTTGTTCCTCCCTACAAAGCACTGAAAGATCTAGCTTGGTCTGGGCTATCTCGTCGCTTACAGGGAACCCCCGAAGCTGAAGCAGGCTCAGACGCTGGAGGGCAGCATTCAGGTGTTTATATTTGGCCCTCCTTTCTTTTGCTTTCCTCTTGCCTGCTGCTATGAAATAACCCTTAGTTCTCATTTTGACCATCTCCCACCACTCTATAGGGGAGTTGAATAGGTCACGCAAAGTGGTCCACTCAACAAGCCTGCTCTTATAGGCTGCAGCTATGGAGGGGTCGTCGAGTAAGGAGGTGTTTAATTTCCAGACCCCTGACCCCATCTGGGAGGTCTGAGGGACCTGCAATGTTACCTGCAGGAGCCTATGGTCAGAGAAGAAGACGGCCTGGGTGTCTACTGCCGTCTTCGTAAGGGAGCTGGTATGCAGGACGAGATCTATACGGGAGAAGGAGGTCCCAGATGAGCTCACCCAGGTAAAGGGAGGCACCAGGTCCTTACCTGCATCACACAGGGAGAAATCAGATATTACTACTACTATCTACTAGAGCGGTCGTTGCGTGGCCTGCTCCGGTCTACGTCCCTTAGAGCACAATTGAAGTCACCCGACACGATGACGGGTAGGTTCCCCAGCAGGAGTGGACGCAGCTGTGGAAAAAATTGAACTCTTTCGTTTTGGTTAGTGGGTGCGTAGACATTGACCAGTCTGAGGGGAGTGTAGTTGTATGTCACGTCCACGCTCAGAATTCTACCAGGTTCTACCTCCCTGCTGCTGCGGGAGGTAATAAATGGGTTTTTAAACAGGATACCTACTCCGTCGGCTCTGGCTATGTTGGAGCCCGACCAGAAGGAGTCCCCCAGGGTCCCACTCTCCTTCAGGTCCCTATAATCAGGGCTCGACGAAATACCACACTCCTGCAGAAAGATGATATCTGCTTTCAAGTTAGCTAGATAGTTTAGTACATCAAATCTTTTTTGTGTCTCCCTGATGCTCCTGACATTAACAGACACACATATCAGGGTCATCAGGGTAGCTAACAAGAAAAGGAGTCGCTGCGTCCACCCCATAGCGACTATGATTGGGAGGTCGGGACACTCTTCCTACTCTTAGCTCTACGCTTGCTTCGAGGGGGCTTGGGCTTATTTGCAACTCCCATCACCCCTGAGAAGGTACTCACTGCTGCCTCGATCAAGAAGGCACCGTCTTTGTATTCACAGTACGTGGAGTTGTTTGGGCTATTCAACTCCCCACAAGGTAAGTCTGGTGGAACTTGCTCAGGGCCCCTCGGAACGTGTGGATCAGCTTTGTCCTCGGGGGGGGGTTATGACAGACAGCCTTCTTTGGCTGTTACCGTCTGTTGAATTGGAGCTGTTAGCCGACTTCTGGCTTACCGCGTCCAGGGGTATTCCCATGTTCTCCAGTGCTGTATCTAGGAGGACCTCTAGGGGGCCCCTGGTTTTGCCCATACAAGGGAGGGGGTCAAGGATGCTTTGAAGGGAGGCCCTTCGCTTGAAGAGGGTCATTGCTACCAAGGTACTGCTGATCAGGGGAGGTGTTGACCCTGACCTCTCCCTTGGGCATTAGTGAACACCTCTTCTGCAAGGTGTGCTAGGGTTTGTGTTAATGACTGGGAAGGCTGGCTGGGGATGCCCTGGCTGGCTGCTACCTGCCCACTAGGCGGCAGTGTAGCCATCCCACTCGCCTCCGTCTCTGCCTGCGAGGGCAAGACTGGGGACTTTGTGTGGACATTAGCTGGTTTTGGATCTATGGGGGCCACCTGCAACTTGCTGTCTTTGGTCTTTATCTTCTTTCTTTTCCCCCCCTCGTCTCTACCCTTTCTTTTCCCCACCCTCGGCTGGTTCTTCACTCCCTTCCCCTCCTTCTCACTCTCACTTTCACTGTCGCTTTCGCTTTCCTCCCCCACGGACTCAGTCCTTATGGCGTCATAACGAGAGCCGAGGGGGAGTGCTGGCGCTGAGAGGGCCCTACTCAGGTGGGGGCCGCTGCTGGGTCCGGGCTCCCTCCCTGCCTTGTGTTCTGTATCAGAGGAGCTACTGGAGGAGCTAGTGGAGTAGCTGTTGTACTCTCTCTCTGGGCTGGGGGAAGGGGTCCTCGTAAAACAGGACATGTCTCGGGGGCGGGGGGGAGAGGAGGGTGCTGGTGATGATGGTGGTGCTGGAGTCTGGGTTTTGGATGCTGTTGGTGGTGATGTGGACTGATCTTTGTTACTTGCTCCCTCTTCCTGCTCAGGCCTAGGCTTGTTGGTATCTGCCTTGCTGGCTCTGGCCATGTTGGCATAGGAAGAGGGGCAGTCCTTAAACAGGTGCCCCTTCTTTACACAAATTGCACTGCCTCTCTTCTCTGCAGTGGCTGGTCTCGTGGGGGGCGCCGCAGTTCCTGCACTTGACTACAGTACATGCGGCCACCAGGTGTCCTAATTCCCCACATTTCCTGCAGAGTTTTGGCATCCCATTATAGAATACCAGCCCTCTGTTGGGCCCTAACACTATGGAGTTTGGAATGTGGCGGACGCCTCCAATGCCCGATGGATCAATATTGAGGTGTACCAGCCACTTTCTGGCTCCTGTCCAAACCCCATCTTTGTCAGTAATTTTCCTCCCTTCTGATGACACCCTCCCATAGCGGTTAAGCCATGTTGTAATGTCATAGTCGCTAACAGCCTCATTGAAAAATTGGACAGTAACAACTTTCATTTCTCTGTCTGTCAGTGCATCCACACAAAATTCTTTGTATAGAGCGAGATATTTATTCTCCCCCCAAAAGGACCACATTTCTTGTAATTTTTGGGGGTTCCTAAAACTGACCTCAAACACTTCCCTGGCAATTTCACCAAACAATTCAAGTCAGAAGGGGAAAAAACCCATACCCCTCTGAAGAATGGTCCGGCTGAACTCCAGTCTCGTCAGTCCTGGTTCCGTTTCCTCTTGCTGGTTTCTTGTGAAGCGCACCGCATTGTGCCTCCTGGTCTCCTGGGTTGGCCGGAACGCCATTGTTCAGCTGGCTACTCCGATTGGGGTGGGAGAAGCCTCTGGACGTCCGTGTTGTCTCTCTCTGCGGAAAAGAGACAACGTAAGCAGCAAATCTGGGCAGTTGAAGGAACTATTACTTTAGTCCCTGAGGAGATGGTCGCCTCGCAAGAGGGACCCCCTCCCCAGGTGAACGGTGTCCTTCCCTGGCGGAGTAGGGGGCGCTGCTTGGCACCGAGACCATGCAGGAAGAATCGTGGCTGTGACGCCTCCTGTGCCGCTGTGCTCATACTGCTTTTAAACCCATGTCGAGCCCCACCCCAAGGGGCAAGGTTCAAATTGCATTGAACTCATAAATGCTCCTCTCCACGGAAATCTTTAGTAAAAGGCGAAAGATTTATTCGAACTGAAGAGAAGCCAGAGTGTGGCTTAACTTGGAGACCAGCTCTTCCGGCCGGCCCAAAGGCCTTCTCCTCTACCCGGCGGCAAGGCCAAACAAAACAAAACAAAACAGGGAACTCTTCCCAAAACACAAGTGCCGTTCGGTCCCGGCAAAGGGGCGCTTTGCTGCTGCTGCTGCTGCCGCCTTGAAAGTGAGGGCTCCTTGCACCACTAAACAGCTGCGTTTCTGCTTTACCGCTGCGCTCATCCTCCTCCTCCCACGAGCGCAAGGCCTTCTGGGTACACTGGCCTGCCTGCCTTATTTGGAACAAAAAAAAAAAGAGCGGGAAAAAATACAACCCAGAAAAAGGGAGAGGCTCTTGCGCTCTCTCGTTCTCTCTCTCTCTTACTCTCTCTCATTCTCTCTCTCTCATTCTCTTTCTCTCTCATTCTCTCTCTCAATCATTCTCTCTCTCTCTCATTCTCTCTCTCTCATTGTCTCTCTCTCTCTCTTTCTCGCGACTTTGGACTCGCGCCGGGCCCTTCCTGTGGATTGCCCCAGCTGCGGCTTGCGTCGGCTCCGTCAAGAGCCAGCGTGTTGCCTCGGCCGGTGCCTAGCAGCTAACTTAGAACTGGTGCTGACCAGGGGAATCCGACTGTTTAATTAAATCAAAGCATCGCGAAGGCCTGTGGTGGGTGTTGACGCGATGTGATTTCTGCCCAGTGCTCTGAATGTCAAAGTGAAGAAATTCAATGAAGCGTGGGTAAACGACGGGAGTAACTATGACTTTTGGCAGTTGGAGACTGATTACAATCGGTTCAATGGTCCTGAGGCTGAGAAGGTGGATGAAAACGTCATCAGGATCATCAAGAGCTCTTATCAGAAATGCACCACTTCGATTGAACTGGAAGGGAATAAGTCTCTGCCAATTGAGATGAAGATCGGCGTGAAGTAAGGGGATCCGATGTCACCGCTACTGTTCAATTTGGCAATGGATCTGTTGATCAATGCCCTTGAATCAATGGGCCAAGGATATACAATCAATGGGAACAGATTGGTAACACTGGCATTTGCGGATGATCTGATCCTGGTGAGTGAGTCATGGGATGGAATGGAGAAAAACCTGGTTATCCTGGAGTCCTTCTGTAGTCTTTCCGGACTGGTCGCACAAGCCAAGAAGTGCTATGGGTTCCTCATAACACCTACACACTATTTGTATACAATGAACAACTGTAGACCATGGAATATCGTGGGGAATGAGTTGAACATGATCACACCAGGCGAATCTGAACATTATCTGGGCACAAAGATTGATCCTTGGGTCGGCATTGTAAAGGCCGATATGATACATCAGCTACAGGAGTGGATGGGGAGGATAGACCAGGCACCGCTGAAACCATCTCAGAAGCTCGTCATACTTAGAACGTATACCATTCCCCGTCTCATATACCTCGCTGACCACACTGACTGCAAGGCCAATAGCCTGAAAGCTGTTGATATGCTTATCAGGGCAGGAGTAAAGAAATGGTTGCATCTTCCGACATCCATATGTGATGGTATTATATACTCGAGGATTAGAGATGGAGGGTTGGGTGTTTTAACATTGGCGAGCTTAATACCTTCAATACAGAAGGTTGCAGCGAATTGCCGACTCCAGCGACAGGGTGATCCGCAGCTTGGCAACGACAGAAGAGGCCCAAGAGAAACTGCAGAAGTTGTGGACAGGAGCAGGGGGGCAGTTGAAAGTACCCCAAACCTGCGAAACCCAACAAGGTTGGCTGAACCCCTTGGAGGTGACGGGGTGCAAGGAACAACCGCACAAAAGCCCAAATATCTTTTGCCCACTTGATGGAGACAGGACGAATTCCTGACATGGTGCGGACTCCCGGTGCAAGGTATGGGTATACAACTGTTCTGGAACGACCCCATTAGCAACAACTGGTTACGGAATCAACACGGAGTCCAACAAAAACATTTCATAGCCGCAATGCAACTCAGAGCTAATGTGTACCCTACCAGGGAATCCTTGAACAGAGGCCGGGTGGGCGCACAGTCATCTTGTAGGAAATGTTCAGCAAGACTGGAATCTTGCTCGCATATCCTGGGGCAATGTCCATCTGTCCAGGGGGCCAGGATCGCCCACCACAACAAGATCTGCAACATACTAGCAGATGAAGCATCAGCCTTGGGATGGAAAGTGTATAAGGAGGCTAACCTAAGGAATACAGAAGGAGAACTGAGGAAGCCAGACCTTACATTCACAAAATCAACAAGATCTCTGGTCATAGATGTCACAGTAAGATTTGAATGTGCTGCCGACACCCTGGAAAATGCTGCCAAAGAGAAAGTACAGTACTACTCAGTACTCAATAGGCAGATTCAGAATCTATCCAATTCCACTGAGATCAAGTTCTTTGGATTTCCAATGGGAGCAAGAGGGAAATGGCCGTCCATTAATAACATTGTGTTGGCTGAAATGGGGATACCTGAAAATAGAAGGATCTCTCTAGCAAAATTGCTCAGCCGTAGAACTCTCCTGTACTCGCTCGACATATTGGCAATGTTCTGTGGGAACAGTGAGGTATACAATTTTTCAATTACCACTCAAACGTTTGAGTGGTAATTGAAAAATTGTAATTAGTCATTGTCGTACAATTAAACCTGTACCCGAATAATAAAGTCGAGGGAATCTCGTAATGATTAAAACGACATGCAAGTCTTTTAGTATGACATGTGGATGAGCCACTGAACTCGGAATGGTAACTTACCACCCGGTAAGCGAGCAATTAATAGCCAAATGCCTCGTCATCTAATTAGTGACGCGCATGAATGGATGAACGAGATTCCCACTGTCCCTACCTACTATCTAGCGAAACCACAGCCAAGGGAACGGGCTTGGCAGAATCAGCGGGAAAAGAAGACCCTGTTGAGGATGACTCTGTGCCACCAGTGGCACACCCATAGGTTGGTATTGGTTTCCAGACCCTTTTGACTATTGCAATGTAATTTGAAGTTAGCATAATGTTTAGGGAGATCATTTAATGCATTTTACGTTATTACTTTTCAATTTTATACTTTTTGACAAAATTAGCTATTTTTACCATTGTAGAGAAAATCCCTTTAAATTTAGTGAAACAACCAAATCAAACAATTCTGTTATTCCTGTGTTGTTAAGAACCTTGTTACTATCATGTGTGTTGCATTTTTGTTCATTGAAGAGATATTTTACATTATTTATATTTAATATTAAATATGTACTTTTTCTCTCTTTATTCTTAACAATTTTGTAATTTTTGTCAGTCCTGGTTTAGCCCTGTTTGCTGTTCCTAATATTCTGGCCATTCTCCTTGCAAATATTCTGGAGGATTTCAATGGAAAATCGAAAATTATGTAAGAACCGAGTGTGGAAGTTGAGACGTGCATGAGGGATCCAAGAATAAGTGCTCTTCCCTGGGTCACCATTGAGTTACATGACCAGAGACACAATAGTGCTATATAACCAGTCACCATTGAGTTACATGACCAGAAACACAATACTGCTAAATAACCAGTCACCATTGAGCTACATGACCAGAGACAGAATTAAGCTACATGACCATAGTTAGAACTGAGCTACATGACGAGACCCAGAATTAAACTACATGACCATAGTTAGAATTGAGCTACACGACCAGAGTCACCATTGAGATGCATGACCAGAGACAGAATTAAGCTACATGACCATAGTTAGAATTGTGCTACATGACCAGAATCACCTTTGAGCTACATGACCAGAGACAGAATTTAAGTAAATGCTTAAGTTTGCAGTGAGAATGGGGGAGAATTGCCACTGCTGACCAAGTTCCCCCACTCTCACAACATTTTGAATTACTGTTATATCATTGTCTACTTGTTGTCCAGGCTTGATAAGTTCTACATTACTCTACATACTGAACTGGATATTATCCTTGTGTTAATTCTCATTTCGCTGGAATATTGAGAGATATGGAAACACCAGTTGCTGGACGGTCAGGGTTAGGGTTGGTGTAACTGCTGGAGCTAGGGTTAGGGTTAGTGTAACTGCTACAGCTAGGATTAGGATTGATAGAACTGCTGGAGCTAGGGCTATTGCTTGAGTAATGTTTTTTGTTAATTGAATAGTTATTATCATTTGTTAATTTTTAATATTAAATTTGAACTTTTTCTCTCTTTATTCTTAATATTTATGTGGTGTTTTCCAGTCCTATTATAGCCCTTTAGACATGATGGGAGACTTTTGTAGTCATTTTTGTATTACTTTAGTATAAATACATGTTAATTTGGATTCATATGTTGTTTTTTTCTGACTTTATGTGAACGAAAAGACACAAATTCGCCCGTTTTCTCTTTGGAAATAGGTAAATTTCAAAATATCACTGTCCTGGTCACAAAAGCAAAGTTTTATTGGAGCTCTTGAAGCCGAACAGAGAAGCTGAGTGAATAGAAAGATCTCATGAGCAGGTAGGAAAATGATTGATAATATCTTGGCAGCGCTGTGAGAGAAATGACCTGCAGTGAGCGAGGCAATGAAGTGTAGAGATTAGCGGTGGAGCACGAAATGACTGGGTCTGAGCGTTTACTAGAAAAAGAAAAACACTAGACAGCAAAGGTGCAAGTGATCAGGGCTTAAATAGAAAATATATACTAATTAACAGCATATCAGAAAATTAGAAGCCCCCAGCCCCACACCCCCTGAACCACGCAAGCTAACATTTAATTCCTGCCTTCATAGGTTTCATCAAATGGTTCTGATGGAAAAAGTGTTCATCACAAGTAACAAATTCTTATTACTTAAAAGTTAATTATTTCTTGGCTGTGTACATCACGCTCAACTTTGAATTGTGTCCATGTACACAGTGCCTGGTTATTTGATACACAGTGATCATGCACACAACAGTCTACAGATGATTTACATGAGCGTTCACAGAGCATCTTCCAATATTTAAATATCTAACTCTAGGGTAGCCAACCCTGGTCCTGGGAAGTTATAGGGTCTTCTGGGTTTTGTTTTACTCAAGCTCCTTACTAAGTTAATTGACTCAATGATTGGGTTTAAAAGGGAATTCAAGTTGTTTTTGTGTGTGTGGTACATGCTCCCATATGCGACAACTGTCTAAGTAAGGTTTGTGTTTTGTTTTTATTTTATTTTTGTACACTATTAAATTGCAGTTAAGGTCTTTTGAAGCCATCTTGGAATCAAACAGAGCACTGCAGACTGCAATTTAATAGTGTGCACACACCTTACTTAAACAGCTGCAGCAACATATGAGAACATGTAACACATGCAAAAAAAAAAGAAGAATTGCTTCCCAATAGTATTCAGTAATGTGTTTTGCATACATGTGTAATAGATTTGTAATATATTTAAAATGTGTGTTAAGTTATACATTTTGCTTTTAAAGTACTGTAGCGTGCATGGGGTCTGGGCTGTAGATGTCGTAAGACATAAGCCTGATACGCTCCAAACAAAGGCTCTTTTGTACAGCAGTATCGGTGCTGTGTTTCACCTCGCCCTGTGGTGGACCCCAGCTTGCGCAATCCTTTTTGTACACGTTCTGTCCTACTGCTTTACCAATGTTTTTGTTGTAAATGCTGGTGAGTGGGTTTGCTTATCACATTGTACAAGGACATTCCAAGCTGTCTTGCATGCTGTTTGTTGCTCCATAGTGTCAAAGTCGGATTGCTATGTGCAGGCTTACCTCCCCACAGCCTCCCGCCAGCCCCAGCGCACTCACACTGTGCCTAACAGCAGGGACCCTGTCTGGGACCATGTCTTCCGATAGCGCCTCTGCACCAGAGTCAAGGTGAGCCGCGGACTCCGCTGCACAGGCGCTATCGGAAGACATGGTCTGGGGTGTCTGCTGCTTCGGTCCATGTTGCAGCAGGATGTTGTTTTAGTGCTTAGTTTGTTTTTAACCTTTCAGCTGCTTATCCTGCAATTTCGACTTGCAGCACATGTTGGGCAAAATTTGCCGATCCCGTCTCAATAGTCGTGCAGTGCTCTGTGCATTTGCAAAGTTTAGTTTGCCTTTTAGTTTGCCTGTCTGTAGTTTTCAAAGAAGTCTCTTTCTGCATCACCCCTTATAAAAGTTAATTCTGGTATTTTTGCAGTTTCACCTTTTCTACAGAAGCATATTGGTGCATAATTGGGGGAGTGTTGTTATTACTAGAGCCATGCGTTTTTCGCGATTTGGTTTTTTAAACTGTATTTCAGTCCTCCAGCCACAAGATGCTGATATAGCCTACTCATTCAGCAACTGATTGTGCAATCATTAACAATCATCCCATCTCAGTTAGTCATTCTGTTACCACTAAGTACACGTATTGGCAGGTTGATTAACAGAGAGGTGTACGTGTAGCGGTTTACAATTATTTAATCATGCATCTCTGTGTTAGTTATACAGTTTATTTAAAAATATTTCTGAGAATGTGTAAATAAATGTATTTAAATGCTTTAATTTACCAGGAACACATATAGTTTGTGGGTCGACTATCCTTACTCCTTAACTCATTAAAGGTTGGAGCTCTAGAAATGGCTGAAGATAGGAAAGATATGTTTTAAAATCTCAACTCTGTATTGTGACGCATGACAAGGGACTAGTAAATATGTTACAGTGGTTTCAAAGATGTAGAGAGTCCATCAAACATGTAATAGTCGCAGAATTAATATACCGAGCACAAGAGGAGCACAGCACAGTTGACACAATAAACAAACTGTTAAAACTTTCTGTTTCTGAAAAACTGTCTATAAACCAGATCAATGCAAAAGGAAACCACATTTTATTCAACTACATCTGTTAATACTACGTCCGCTCTGTTAATCAACCTGTCAATGCACATACCTTGTAGTAATAGAATGCCTAATTGAGATGATTAATATAACACAGTGGGGTGATTGTTTCGTGAGGTGGCTCTCAGCCTCTTGCGGTTGAGGACTGAAATATAGCTTAAAAAAACAACTCTGGGGAGTTCCCTGGGGGCGGTGCACAATTATCCAAGCGCGGCTCGGGTAGGGAGGGTTTGAGTCGGCTGGGTAATCCTTGCCTCAGCGCGCACTAGCGACTCCTGTGGTGTCCGGGCGCCTGCGAGTTAGCTGAGTTGTCTGCAGAACTGCGTTTCCTCTGACGCAATAGCTCTGGTTGACTTCACTGTTGGCTTGCCGTTTGAAAAAAGGAGGTCAGGTGACAGAACTCGCTTCAGAGGACACATGTGCTTGAGTTGCAGCACTGAGACAAGGTCTTCAAAACAATTGTAATATAGACTTTAATATGTATTTCTTGAAATAATGGCACAGTTATCTCACAAAAACGGAAGTAAAGGCTTCCGTTTTCATGAGATAATTATGTTGTTATTTTGAGATACTGCAAGTATCTTTCAAGTAGTTTTTACTTTTGTTGTTATGAGATAACTGTCATTATATTATGACATACTTGCACTATTTTATTTTAATTCTATGTAGCACCAATATACATGTGTACTTTTCCCTTGGTTATGTTCTGCATGTACTATAGTTTGCTGTGTTTTTCCATGTTCAATGATATGCCTCACTGTGCCTTGCTATTCATTCTGTTGCTTACCTATGCTTTCCAGTATGCTTCCACTGTGCTTTATTACACTTCACTGTGTTTGTACTGAAGGAAACAAA
>NW_026707387.1:20000-22500 GCF_902713425.1 Acipenser ruthenus
CCGGGGCCGTGGAACCCAAGCCGGGGTGGTGGGAGGCGGGGGCTGTCCCCGGGGCCGTGGAACCCTGCCCGGGGCAGTGGAACCCAAGCCGGGGCCGTGGAACCCAAGCCGGGGCAGTGGGAGCAGAGGCCTGGGTGGTGGGAGCCAGCCCGGGGCCGTGGAACCCAAGCCGGGGCAGTGGGAGCCAGCCCGGGGAGGCTGGAGCTGTCCCCGGGGTCCTGGAACCCTGCCCGGGCAAGTGGGAGCCAGCCCGGGGAGGCTGGAGCTGTCCCCGGGGTCCTGGAACCCTGCCCGGGCAAGTGGGAGCCAGCCCGGGGAGGCTGGAGCTGTCCCCGTGGTCCTGGAACCCTGCCCGGGCAAGTGGGAGCAGAGGCCTGGGTGGTGGGAGGCGGGAGCAGAGGCCTGGGCGGCGGGAGCTGTCCCCGGGGCCGTGGAACCCTGCCCGGGCAAGTGGGAGCCAGCCCAGGGAGGCTGGAGCTGTCCCCGGGGCTGTGGAACCCAAGCCGGGGCAGTGGGAGCAGAGGCCTGGGTGGTGGGAGCCAGCCCGGGGCCGTGGAACCCTGCCCGGGCAAGTGGGAGCCAGCCCAGGGAGGCTGGAGCTGTCCCCGGGGCTGTGGAACCCAAGCCGGGGCCGTGGAACCCAAGCCGGGGCAGTGGGAGCAGAGGCCTGGGTGGTGGGAGCCAGCCCGGGGCCGTGGAACCCAAGCTGGGGCAGTGGGAGCAGAGGCATGGGTGGTGGGAGGCGGGAACTGTCCCCGGGGCAGTGGAACCCAAGCCGGGGCCGTGGAACCCAAGCCGGGGCAGTGGGAGCAGAGGCCTGGGTGGTGTGAGACGGGAGCTGTCCCCGGGGCCGTGGAACCCAAGCCGGGGCAGTGGGAGCAGAGGCCTGGGTGGTGGGACCCAGCCCGGGGCCGTGGAACCCAAGCCGGGGCAAAGGCTGGAGCTGTCCCCGGGGCCGTGGAACCCAAGCCGGGGCAGTGGGAGCAGAGGCCTGGGTGGTGGGAGCCAGCCCGGGGCCGTGGAACCCAAGCCGGGGCAAAGGCTGGAGCTGTCCCCGGGGCCGTGGAACCCAAGCCGGGGCAGTGGGAGCAGAGGCCTGGGTGGTGGGAGCCAGCCCGGGGCCGTGGAACCCAAGCCGGGGCAAAGGCTGGAGCTGTCCCCGGGGCCGTGGAACCCAAGCCGGGGTGGTGGGAGGCGGGGGCTGTCCCCGGGGCCGTGGAACCCTGCCCGGGGCGGTGGAACCCAAGCCGGGGCAGTGGGAGCAGAGGCCTGGGTGGTGGGAGCCAGCCCGGGGCCGTGGAACCCAAGCTGGGGCAGTGGGAGCAGAGGCCTGGGTGGTGGGAGGCGGGAACTGTCCCCGGGGCTGTGGAACCCAAGCCGGGGCCGTGGAACCCAAGCCGGGGCAGTGGGAGCAGAGGCCTGGGTGGTGGGAGCCAGCCCGGGGCCGTGGAACCCTGCCCGGGGCAAGTGCGAGCCATAGCCTGGGTCCCCATTCAGTAACATGACCATAGGCACAGTTAGCTGACATGACCAGAGGCGGAATTAGCTGACATGACCATAGGCGGAATTAGCCTACATGACCAGAGGCACAGTTAGCTGACATGACCATAGGCACAGTTAGCTGACATGACCAGAGGCGGAATTAGCTGACATGACCAGAGGCGGAATTAGCTGACATGACCAGAGGCGGAATTAGCTGACATGACCATGGGCAGAAGTAGCTGACATGACCATGGGCAGAAGTAGCTGACATGACCATGGGCAGAAGTAGCTGACATGACCATGGGCAGAAGTAGCTGACATGACCATAGGCACAGTTAGCTGACATGACCATAGGCAGAAGTAGCTGACATGACCATAGGCAGAAGTAGCTGACATGACCATAGGCAGAAGTAGCTGACATGACCATGGGCAGAAGTAGCTGACATGACCATGGGCAGAAGTAGCTGACATGACCATGGGCAGAAGTAGCTGACATGACCATAGGCACAGTTAGCTGACATGACCATAGGCAGAAGTAGCTGACATGACCATAGGCAGAAGTAGCTGACATGACCATAGGCAGAAGTAGCTGACATGACCATGGGCAGAAGTAGCTGACATGACCATAGGCACAGTTAGCTGACATGACCATAGGCACAGTTAGCTGACATGACCATAGGCGGAGTTAGCTGACATGACCATAGGCACAGTTAGCTGACATGACCATAGGCACAGTTAGCTGACATGACCATAGGCAGAAGTAGCTGACATGACCATAGGCAGAAGTAGCTGACATGACCATGGGCAGAAGTAGCTGACATGACCATAGGCGGAGTTAGCTGACATGACCATAGGCACAGTTAGCTGACATGACCATAGGCACAGTTAGCTGACATGACCATAGGCGGAGTTAGCTGACATGACCAGAGGCGGAATTAGCTAATATGACCATAGGCGGAATTAGCTGACATGACCAGAGGCAGAATTAGCCTACATGACCATGGGCAGAAGTAGCTGA